>NC_092397.1:35095537-35188037 GCF_030028105.1 Mobula birostris
TTGGCCGCCGCCTTTTGGGTCTTTTTTCGTTTCACGACCTTCCATTCGGTTTCCGCCTCAGCTCTCCCCTCCTCCATGGACTCCTGCTCGTCGTTTGCCTGGTCCTGGAGGGTCTGCAGTGGGGTGGCAGGTCTTGGGGTGCTTGCACCTTCCTCCCTGGTCTCGTCCTCCGTCCTGTCGGGTGCCTCATCTGCAGCGCTGGCGGGTACGTCCGCATCAGCCTGGGCCCTTTCAGGGCCAGCACCTCCCCTGGTCGCCTGTGCGTAGGTGCCCCCACGCTTCGGGCAGGCTCTGTACAGGTGGCCGGCCTGTCCGCAGAGGTTGCAGGCCTTGGCCTGCGTGCAGTCTTTGGTCAGGTGGCCTTCCATTTTACAAAAAGACATGGGCTGTTCTGTTACATCAAATAAGACCGTTAGTGTCAATAACTCTGCCCCTCTCTCCTTATATTTGAAAGCAATAGAATAGGTTTGGAAAAGGTCAAATTACATCATATGGAAGTGTTGAATAAATGGCCTCCAGGTCTTTTTGAATTTAATAGAAGGATCATAAATGACACTTCTAATTTTTTCTAAGTTTAAACACAATATAGTTTGAGAGAACCAATGAAATGTAGTGGGAGGTGTAATCTCCTTCCAATTCAGCAAAATGGATCTTCTAGCCATTAATGTAACAAATGCAATTATCTGACGAGCTGAAGAGGTTAAATGATTTGGTTCTATCATTGGTAAACCAAAAATTGCAGTAATAGGGTGAGGTTGTAAATCAATACACAGAACAGTTGAAATAATATCAAAGCTATCTTTCCAATAATTTTTCAAAGAAGGGCATGACCAGAACATATGAGTTAAAGAAGCAATCTCTGAGTGAGATCTATCCCATACATGATTTATATAAGTAATAACGAGCCAGTTTATCATTAGACATATGGGCCCTATGTACTACTTTAAACTGTATCAGTGCATGTTTAGCACATACAGAGGAAGAATTAACTAATTGAAGAACTTTTTCCTATTTTTCAATTGGTAAAGTAATCTTAAATTCCCTTTCCCAACCATTCTTAATTTTATTACATAAGTCTGGATGTATTTTCATAATTATATTATAAATAGTTGCTATTGCACCTTTCTGAAATAGATTTAAATCTAAAAGTTTTCCCAAAATATCCATTGGATCTAGATTCAGAACGGGAGGAAGAACAGTGTTTTAAAAGTTTCTAATCTGTAAATATCTAAAGAAATAGGATCTAGGCAAATTATATTTATTAGATAATTGTTCAAAGGACATGAAACAATTATCCAAAAATACATCAGAAAATCATAATATACCTTTGATTTTCCAAAACAAATAGGCTTGATCCATAATAGAGGGATCAAAAAAATATTAGATATAATAGGGCTTGCTAGAATAAATCGATTCAACCCAAAAAAATTTCAAAATTGGAACCATATTCGTAAAGTGTACTTAACTGTTGGATTATCCATTTGTCGATGCAATTTAGAAAGAACAAAGGGAAGCAAAGTCCCTAAAACCCAATTACCCAGTTTCCCTTGGGATCAATAAAGTATATCTATCTATCTATCTAAAATAGAACCCAATGAAAACCCTTGTACAGATTTACATTCAAGATTTACCCAATGTAGACTTGAAATTATGTCCGAGTCCCAGGTCCAAAATTTTAAATGTCGAATATTAATTGCTCAATAGTAAAATCTGAAGTTCAGCAATGCCAGACCACCCTCCTTTTCAGACTTCTGTAAATATTTTTTACCTAACATAGGATTTTTATTCTGCCATATATATGAAGACATTTTAGAATCAATATTATCAAGAAAGGATTTCATAATAAAAATTGGCACCGCTTGAAATAAATATAATAATCATCTTGATAGCATTGATCCAACCTATCAATGACAGATATTGGTGACCATTTCGTAAACAGATGTTTAATCAGATCAATTAAAGGTAAAAAATTAGCCTTAAATAAATCCAAGATATAAATATAATCTGTCCATGGATATATGCTTTAAAAGTGTCCCATAGTGTTCCGCTGGAAATTTCTTCCATAATATTAGTTGAAAAGAAGAAATCAATCTGTTCCTTGATAAATTTAATGAAATCCGAATCTTGAAGCAGATTGGAATTAAACCACCATTGTCCAGTATTAGGAGACGTATCGATCAACTTGATAGAAAGTTTCATTGGTGCATGATCAGAAATGGAAATAATGTCACAGTTACAGTCAATCACAGAAGGAATTAAACGAGAATCAATAAAAAAGCAGTCAATTCTAGAATAAGTATGATATACATGTGAGAAGAATGAAAACCCTTTATCCTTGGAGTGTAGAAATTTCCAAATTTCTGACATTCCAGTGTCACATCCCCCATGACGGGAATATAGAACCAGCAGAGATTGAAAACACTTTGGAGTCCGGTATTGCTACTAACTAATAATATTTATTAGTAACTACACAATACAGTAGAATAAATGTAGATAAATCAAACAGGTTAGCAATGATTATATAAGTATATCAGTAAGTGTGGAAATATATGTATGAAAAACCAAGCTTCTTAAAGTCTAGGGGTAAAAAGATACAATCTTACAATGATGAGTAAAGTTCAGTTCAGTTCAGTTTGTGGTATGGAGAGAGAGAGGGAGAGATTTGAGTCTTCAGGTGAGCTGACGCCGTCGATCTTCTCGTTGTCCTTCGAAATCCTTTAAAGGTCACCGACTGTGACTTTAACAAAGGGGACCAGTTTTCTATGGTGGAGCTATCCCCCAGGCAAGGGTGGAGACATGGACAACTCCCCACCAGTCAACACTTTTCCTCTTTCCACTGCAAGAGCGATGGATCGATCCTCCAAATCCACTTTTCCTGCGGGCACAACGCTCATTCAATGTCCAGAACATGTGTCGGAAGTCTATCATCTGACCTCCTATTTTATCTTCCCGTGCTGAGCCTCAGCTGTCACTCAAATAACTGCTCCTTCCTCACTCTGTGAAGAAATGCACAAGCAGGAGAACTGTCCTTGAGAAGTATCAACAACCTGTCTTCAGTCACCATAGCAACTTACGAGCTGCTCGGTGCCATCCCTCTCTCGAACTCAGCAGAAATCCAAAAGTTAACCAGTTCTTTCTCGTGCCTTAAAGTGACAGTCCAACAGTTAGTCTCCGTCTCTCTCTCTCTTTCAAAACAAGATGTTGGTGTTAAATAACTCTCTCACTTTTCAAAAGCACAGTTCATAGAGGTAATTCAGGACCCCGTCACACCAGATTCAATCATAAAAGAGTTCATAAGAGTAGCCAACACATTTGGTCAAGCCTGACTAGATATAGATCTATCCATCAAAGGATTTAAACCAGGGGTCCCCAACCTTTTTTGCACTGCAGACTGGTTTAATATTGACAATATTCTTGCGGACCCGCCGACATCGGGCGGGGGGGGGCGCGGTCTAGGGTTGCCAATGGGCAAGAGTAGCAGTCAACTACGTTGTGTTTACCCCAAGAAAGACTACACTGACCATGAAGCCTTGTGCGGGCACCAACATGCATGCGTTTACATGCCTTTCTTTTCCACAAATCATTTTTGGCAATTCTGTTTGGGGGGAGGGGTGTTAATCACGACCAGAATATAGGTGATGAGTGGCTAATATACTCAATTTCGTTTCTAAAAGTATTTATCTAATGAATTTAATATTAAACACACAGCACATATTTTCCTCGCATGAATATAGTCATAAGCCAATTATCAGGGGAGGACAGGGGAGCTTGAAGTAAGCGTTGAACAAACTACCAGTAGAAGTGGTAGAGGCAAGTTCGATATTATCATTTAAAGAAAAATTAGATAGGTATATGGACAGGAAAGGAATGGAGGGTTATGGGCTGAGTGCAGGTCAGTGGGACTAGGTGAGAGTAGCGTTCGGCACAGACAAGAAGGGCAGAGATGGCCTGTTTCTGTGCTGTGATTGTTATATAGTTATTTAAGTCACTTATAAGTCAATGGCATCATATCATTTTAAGTAATGTTTGGATATTAAACACAGCACATATTTTCCTCATAAGAACATACAAAATCATTGCTACACACCAATATCGCTGAATCAGTGGGAGCCCTGGGCTTGTTCCCGACAACAAGTCAGTCCTATCGAGGGGTGATGGGTGGCAGCAATACTCGAAGGGGATTCTTTACATCCCACCTATTCTGCGATTTAGTTTTTGTTGCATTCATTGCAGAGATATGTTGGAAATGGAAGCAACATTTTCAGTGCTTTCATAGCTATCTCAGGATATTTGGCCTCGACTTTGATCCAGAATGCCGGCAGAGATGTTATGTCAAACATACTTTTCAGCCCACCGTCATTTGCAAGCTCGAGGAGTTGATCTCCTTCCCGCGCTGACATGGATGACGCGCGGGTAATGGCCTCGTGTGCATTCAAGCTCAACAGTGGGCGTGACATGGAATGAGGAAAGGTGCAGCTGATTCATATCGTTTACTCGCGGCCCGGTGGTTGGGGACCGCTGATTTAAACAACAATTAAAATCAGCACTCATTATCAACATATAATCATTTAAATTAGAAGGAAAAGTAAATAATTGCTTAAAAATTAAGGATAGTCCACGTTTGGAGTGTAGACATTAAGCATAATTACTTTTCTATCAAAAAGTAACCCAGTAATCACCAAAAATCTGCCATTTGGATCTATAAAAAAAATGTCTGATGTACAAAATGTCATTGAGGAACCTATAAAAATCGAAACTCCTTTCAATTTGGCCTGAGATATCCCTTCCGAACGCTGATTATCCTCTTTCCTCACGAGTTTCTTGAGCAAAAATAATATGAACATTCAGTCTATAGAATACTTTAAAACCCTTTTGCCATTTAATCGGATGGTTTAAACCGTTTGTATTCCAAGAGACAAAATTAATAGTCTGAACTATATTTTCCTAGAATCCACCCTTTGGTATGTAAAAAGTGAACCAAAATGTAAACTCATGAAATCGGAAGAGGAACAAAAATTCAGAAAGGAACCGGAAGTAACGACCTGCAGACATTTTTGTAGTTCTAATTTAGCCAAGTATTTTTGTAGTTCTAATTCAGCCCATTTGAAAAAAAAGTAGAAATCCCCCCATCCTCCATCCATAAAGACCCAAAACTAAGCCAAGAAAAGGTCAGAAAATAAGCTAAGACTGAATCTACCCCCATTTCACCAGAAGGCAGCTCAAAAGGTATATGTTGAAAAGAAAACCACGCAAAATCCAAAAAAAATACACTATGGCAACAACACAAAAAAATTAACACATATAATAAAATATCTTAATATTTTAATTTCTGAAAAAAGTAAGCGCCAGTACATATTATTATTTACAAATATAAGCAATTAAAAATGGTATTTGAAAAATAAAGGTATTATGGGAAGAGGAAGGCAAAACGCCATCTTGGTTATACGAAGGGAAAACACAGGGTAAGTTCCCCCAGTGAGATAAAAAAATAACATAAAACCATTAAACGTTAGTTTGAAAAATTATAAATTTAAAAATTAACAAAATGGGCAAAAAAAACAAATTCATCAACAAGAAAAAAAAATTAACTCATATGAAAAACACTTCCACTACCAACCAAAAACAAAAATCTTGAACTTATAAAGGTCCATCTTCGTAAGTTAATTATAGGCTTTAAAAAAAAAACACGTAACAGCAAAACCAATAGTACCAGAGCCATGCATTAATTAGTCCGTAGCAGTTCGATACCACTCATCCAAGAAAGTTTGAACAGCACTTGTGGAATGAAAGATACGGCGTGGTCCGTTCGGAGGAGTCGGAGGAGTAATTCTTAAACGCGCAGAATACAACAAAGCTGGTCTGAGACCTTTTTGGTAACATCCGACATCGGAGATTTGAAAGCCAGCCGCTCCTTCATCACTATTAGACTGAAATCTTCAAAGAGACGGAATTCATAATCTTGAAATTTAATCATACCTTGCCGACGGGCAATTCGGACGAGATGCTCTTTAACGTGAACATAATGGATTTCGACGAAGTGTACGGTGAACACGATCAAGCAATGAAGGGTCGTCCGGGAATTCAGAGCTAAAACGCATCCTTTAAAAGTTAGGAAAACAATTTTAAAGGGTCCCCTTCCTCGACATCCTCGGGGAAACTAATTATAAGTTAGTTCTGTTTTGTGGATCGATTTTCAAGATCAATAATCTTGGATTTAAAAAGCTTCAGTTCTTTAGACGTCGAAGACAATTTTTGTTCCAAACTCTCAATTTTCAGATCTTTCTTCCGAGCTGCGTCGTTCAATTCTGCAATTTTGCTTTGTTGCTGCTTAATTTGGTAACGAAGCGATTCCAAAGAATCCTTAAGTGACTTCAAGTCTTCAAAACTTCTACGTTCTTCCTCAAATTTTTCACTTAAAAAATTCAACAATGTTGAATAAGTTAATCCAGTTTGCTTAGGTTCACCTTCTTCCGTCCTGTTACCGTCGGAATCTTTCCCATTTTCAGGATCTGGCACTTTAGACCTTGTACTTATTTCTTTGCTCATTTCTTCAAATTTCACAATCAAAGCTCAAGGATAATTCAATAGTATAAATCTTTCAGTGTAGGTAAAAATAAATTAAATAAGGGTGATCATAGGTTAAAACAAAGTAACGGTGATGGACCGGAGCCAAAATTAACCTCACTCCATGAGCGCCTCCTGGGGATCCAGACAGCAAAATCACTGCACAGTGACGGCCCGCTGCCGCTCCTCTGATTGACAGCTACATCGCTCCTCCTCCCGGGCTGCGGCCGCGATGTCACGTGACAGGACAGCATCTTGCGGAAAGACGTCTCAGAGCCAGAGTGCAGTCTTTGAAAAGTCCCCAGGGTCGGGGAGGGCCCTGGACCCGGGGTTGAGTTGAGGTTTCCCCCGCCAAGCGGCCCTTTTTCATGAAGAGTACGTTGACCCATTTGCAGCTTTACCAGCGGCTCCTCTGATTGACAGCTTACTCTGCCCCGCCTCCTGGGCCGCTGCCTTCCTGTCCCGTTGCCGAGTCGCTGCCTGTGACGTCACAGAGAAGCACATGGACCGTGAGACTCGTTTCCATGGCAACGGGCCGCGGAGGGGGGAGGGGGAGCGCCCTGGGCCCGGGGGTGGAGGTGAGGCTTCCTCCCCCCGGCGGGGCGGCAGTGACTGAACTGAAGGGTCGGTCTGAACCTGCTGCCCTTTGGAAGAATGACAGGTGTTGGAATGGGCCACAGAGGTGATGAGACGAGCTGCTTCTTGTTCTCTGCCATTGCCATGTGGATGTGGGAGCGGACTGGTGGACCTGACTGCGTGTCCACTGTGAACATCGGCTTCTTCTCTTCCTGCCTGCCGACCGGTAACAGTGAGTGTCCGTCTGAGTTTCAACACACAACACACGTGGGACAGTCCAGCACAGGGACAGGCCCTTCAGCCCACAGTGTCTGCACTGACCACAACTGATCCCATCTGGCTGAACCTGTCCATATCCCTCCAGTCCCTGCCTGTTCGTGCCTGACCAAACACCTCTTAAACTTTACTAATTACCACCTGCCACCACAGCAGCTTCCAAAGCCACCACATAATTCTCTGAAACTTCTGCCATCTCCAACAGGATCCCACCACCAAACATATCTCTCTGCTTTCCGCAGGGATTGCTCCCTACACATCTACCTTGTCCATTGTCCTTCCCGCCAATCCACCTCCAGGCGCTTATTCTTGCAGGCAGAACAAGTGCTACACCAGTCCCTACCCCTCACTACCTTTCAGGGCCCTCAACAGTCCCTCCAGGTGAGACAGCGCCACCTGTATGTCTGTTGGGGTGATATACTGTGTTCAGTGCTCCTGCTGTGGCCTCCTGCATATCGATGAGACCCCATGTAGATTGGGAGACCACTTCACCATGGATCAGCACTCCATCCAACAGAGCAGTGGCCACCCATTTTAATTCCACTTCCCTTTCCCATTCTGATATGTCCAGTGATGGCCTCCTCCAGAGTCGTGATGAGGCCACGCTTCAGTTGGAGAAACAACTCCTTATATTCTGTTTGGGTAGCCTCCAACCTGATGGCATGGACATTTATTTCTCAAATTTATGGTAATGCCACCAACACCCTTCCCCATCACCATTTGCCAACCCCTTTTTCCCCCTCTCACCTTATCTCCTTCCCTGCCTATTGTGCTCCTCCCCCTTTTTCTTCCTTCCATGGCCGTCAGTCAATTTCAGCAATCAACTTCCCAGCTCTTGACTTCACCCGTCCCCCTCCAGGATTCACCTATCACCTGGTGTTTCTCTCTGTCTTCCCCCACCTTATTAATCTACTCCTCAGCTTTTTTTCTCTCCAGACCTGTCCAAGGGTTTCAGTCTGAAATGTCAACTGTACTTTTTTTTTCCACAGATGCTGCATGGCCTGTTGAGTTCTTCCAGCATTCTGTGTCTGTTCCTCGGATTTCCAGCATCTGCAGATTTTCTCTTGTTTATGATTTAAGCATTACTGGTGTGTCAGCTTCACTTTCCCCAGCAGCATTTTTCAAACACCCACCAGTCTCCATGGAAAATAAGAACTCACCTCCCAAATCTATTTTAAACATTCCCTCTCTCTTTTTTAAATTAAAGCTCTGCTCTTGAGTATCTGACATTTGCTGCCTGTGTAAAAGTCTGTCTACCTTATTTATTTTAATAAGTCTCTGCTCAGCCTTTGAAACTCAGCAGTAAAAGATGTACGTTTGTTCAATCTAATGTTATAACTGAAACTGTCTTTCCTGTGATGTGACAACCAGATCTGATCACAAGATGCCTGAAGTGATTTGACCAAAGTTGTGTGCAGCTGCAACATGGCTGCCGACTTTTATCCTCAACAGCTGAGCCCCTTCACCATGGTGTCCAGTTTTGTCATTTTCAGGAGGAATCTTTTTCTGCGACCCAACATCCCCCTGTATCTCAGTGCTTCAAAGGCTCCTGTCATTCCTGCATCCTTTGGCTTTGCAATGAGAATCAGAGTTAATACAATGTGGAAAACAGGTGCTTTGGCTGTCCTCCTCCCTGCTGAGCTAATCCAGCCTGGCTCTGCTGAGCCCATAGACCTCGAAACCTTTGCTAACCGTGTACTTACTCAGGTGGTTTTAGAATGTTTCTAATGTGTCTGCCTCGACCACTGGCAGCTCATTCCAAATACACACCACCCTCTGCCCGCTATGTCCCTTTTAAATCTCTTGCCTCTGATCTGAAACACCAGTCCTCGTGTTTTTACCAACCCTTTCCTGGTCCCATTGATCTTACATCCCTCTGTCAGGTTCACCCCTTAATATGTATGCTCCAGGGTATAAAATACTCGTCTATACCACCTCTCCCGATAACTCAGACCCCCAAGTCCAAACAACAACCTGGCAATTTTTCTTTCTCTGTGCTCTTTCTAGTTTAAAAACATATTTTTGCTACAAATGGCTGATCAAAACTTTACACAGAATCCCAAGTCAGTCCTCATGAAAAACTTGTTTCTCTACAACACATCTTCTCAACTCTTATACTCTGTGCCACGAGTGATGAAGGCCAGCAGGTCAGACACCTTCACCACCGTATCTAGCTGAGATGTCACTTTCAGTGAACTACTTAACACTTTATTGTCGCCAAACAATTGGTACTAGAACGTACAATCATCAAAGCGATATTTGGTTCTGTGCTTCACACTCCCTGGATTACAAATATTAAATATTAAAGATATTAAAACTAGTTAAAATTAGTAAATATTAAAAATTTAAATTATAAATAATAAATAGAAAATAGAAAAATGGGAAGTAAGGTAGTGCAAAAAAGCCGAGAGGTAGGTCCGGATATTTGGAGGGTACGGCCCAGATCCGGGTCAGGATCCGTTCAGTGGTCCTATCACAGTTGGAAGGAAGCTGTTCCCAAATCTGGCCTTAAGAGTCTTCAAGATCCTGAACCTTCTGCTGGAGGGAAGAGGGACGAAAAGTCTGTTGGCTGGGTGGGTCATGTCCTTGATTATCCTGGCTATACATGTATGTGAACTATACATTCACATCGACATTGTTTATATAAATTATGAACAACAAATGTCCCGGCACCCAGTGGCACACCACGAGACAGAGACCTCCAGCCGGAGGCACAACCCTCAACCATCAGCCTCTGCTTCCTATCACTGAGGCAATTATGAAACTAATAGACTATCTCTCATGGATTTCATCTTCCAGATCTAACCCTCCAGACCTGTGTCAAAGGCCTGGCTGATGTCCATACAGACAACATCCACAGCCCTAACCTCATCAACGCTCTTGTGAAGTTCCTCGAAGAGCTGCAAGAGATTGTCAGACATGATTTCCCTTGCACAAAGCTGTGCTGACTGTCCTGAATCAGACCAAATGTTGGTAGATCCAGTCCCTCAGAAACTTGCAATTTACCCAACAACTGGCCTGTAGTGTTCCGGCTAGTTTTCACAACCTTTTTGAAACAATGGCACCGCATTAAACTGTGAGTCCTTAAGTCGTAGGAGCAGGATTAGGCCATTTGGCCCATCCTGTCTGTTCTGCCGTTCCATCATGCCGGATTTATTACTCCCCATTCTCCTGCCTTGTCCCCGTAAACTCTGATGCCCTTAATAATTAAGAACCTTCTAACCTCTGCTTTAAATATACCTAATGACTGTTTTTTGGCCGTCTGTGGCAATGAATTCCATTGATTCATCACCTTCTGACAAAATGATTCCTCCTCATATCTGTTCTAGAGAGAAATCTCTATTCTGAAGGTGTGATTCTTCCATTATTGGAAACATCCTCTCACATCAACTCTATCTAGGGCTTTCAATATTCAATAGTTTTCAATACTATCCTCTGTCATTCCTCTGGACTCCAGCCAGTCCAGGCCAAGGGCATCAAATGATCATTACGTCGTTGTCCCTTCAGTCCCGGGATCATTCCCGTGAGTCTCCCCTGCAGCCTCTGCAATGCCAGCAGCTTAGAAAAGTGACCCAGATCTGCTCATAATCCTCCAAATATGGTCTGACCAAACCCTTGTAAAGCCTCAGCGTTAGATGTTTGTTTTTATATTCTAGTTCTCTGGAAATGAATGAGAACATTACATAGAAACATAGAAAATAGGTGCAGGAGTAGGCCATTCGGCCCTTTGAGCCTGCACCGCCATTTAGTATGATCATGGCTGATCATCCAACTCAGAACCCTGTACCACCATTCCCTCCATACTCCCGATCCCTATAGCCACAAGGGCCATATCTAACCCCCTCTTAAATATAGCCAATGAACTGGCCTCAATTGTTTCCTGTGGCAGAGAATTCCACAGATTCACCACTCTCTGTGTGAAGAAGTTTTTCCTAATCTCGGTCCTAAAAGGCTTCCCCTTTATCCTCAAACTGTGACCCCTCGTTCTGGACTTCCCCGACATCGGGAACAATCTTCCTGCATCTAGCCTGTCCAATCCCTTTAGGATTTTATACCTTTCAATAAGATCCCTCCTCAATCTTCTAAATTCCAACGAGTATAAGCCTAGCCGATCCAGTCTTTCTTCATATGAAAGTCCTGCCATCCCAGGAATCAATCTGGTGAACCTTCTTTGTATTCCCTCTATGGCAAGAATGTCTTTCCTCAGATTAGGGGACCAAAACTGCACACAATACTCCAGGTGTGGTCTCACCAAGGCCTTGTACAACTGCAGTAGTACCTCCCTGCTCCTGTACTCGAATCCTCTCGCTATAAATGCCAGCATACCATTCGCCTTTTTCACCGCCTGCTGTACCTGCATGCCCACTTTCAATGACTGGTGTATAATGACACCCAGGTCTCGTTGCACCTCCCCTTTTCCTAATCGGCCACCATTCAGATAATAATCTGTTTTCCTCTTTTTGCCACCAAAGTGGATAACTTCACATTTATCCACATTAAATTACATCTGCCATGAATTTGCCCACTCACCCAACCTATCCAAGTCACTCTGCATCCTCTTAGCATCCTCCTCACAGCTAACACTGCCGCTCAGCTTCGTGTCATCCGCAAACTTGGAGATGCTGCATTTAATTCCCTCATCCAAGTCATTAATATATATTGTAAACAACTGGGGTCCCAGCACTGAGCCTTGCGGTACCCCACTAGTCACTGCCTGCCATTCTGAAAAGATCCCGTTTATTCCCACTCTTTACTTCCTGTCTGCCAACCAACTCTCTATCCACATCAATACCTTACCCCCAATACCGTGTGCTTTAAGTTTGCACACTAATCTCCTGTGTGGGACCTTGTCAAAAGCCGTTTGAAAATCCAAATATACCACATACACTGGTTCTCCCCTATCCACTCTACTAGTTACATCCTCAAAAACTTCTATGAGATTCGTCAGACATGATTTTCCTTTCACAAATCCATGCTGACTTTGTCCGATGATATCACCGCTTTCCAAATGTGCTGTTATCACATCTTTGATAACTGACTCTAGCAGTTTCCCCACCACCGATGTTAGGCTAACAGGTCTATAATTCCCTGGTTTCTCTCTCCCTCCTTTTTTAAAAAGTGGGGTTACAGTAACCACCCTCCAATTCTCAGGAACTAGTCCAGAATCTAAAGAGTTTTGAAAAATTATCACTAATGCATTCACTATTTCTTGGGCTACTTCCTTAAGCACTCTGGGACGCAGACCATCTGGCCCTGGGGATTTATCCGCCTTCAATCCCTTCAATTTACCTAACACCACTTCCCTACTAACATGTATTTCTCTCAGTTCCTCCATCTCACTGGACCCTCTGTCCCCGACTATTTCCGGAAGATTATTTATGTCCTCCTTGGTGAGGACAGAACCAAAGTAATTATTCAATTGGTCTGCCATGTCCTTGCTCCCCATAATCAATTCACCTGTTTCTGTCTGTGGGGGACCTACATTTGTCTTAACCAATCTTTTTCTTTTCACATATCTATAAAAGCTTTTACAGTCAGTTTTTATGTTCCCTGCCAGTTTTCTCTCATAATCTTTTTTCCCTTCCTAATTAAGCCCTTTATCCTCCTCTGCTGAACTCTGAATTTCTCCCAGTCCTCAGGTGAGCCACTTTTTCTGGCTAATTTGTATGCTTCTTCTTTGGAATTGATACTATCCCTAATTTCCCTTGTCAGCCACGGGTGCACTACCTTCCTTGATTTATTCTTTTGCCAAACTGGGATAAACAATTGTTGTAGTTCATCCATGTGATCTTTAAATGCTTGCCATTGCATATCCATTGTCAACCCTTTAAGTGTCATTTGCCAGTCTATCTTAGCTAGTTCACGTCTCATACCTTCAAAGTTACCCTTCTTTAAATTCAGAACCTTTGTTTCTGAATTAACTATGTCACTCTCCATCTTAATGAAGAATTCCACCATATTATGGTCACTCTTACCTAAGGGGCCTCTCACGACAAGATTGCTAATTAACCCTTCCTCATTGCTCAATACCCAGTCCAGAATAGCCTGCTCTCTAGTTGGTTCCTCAACATGTTGGTTCAAAAAACCATCCCGCATACATTCCAAGAAATCCTCTTCCTCAGCACCTTTACCAATTTGGTTCACCCAATCTACATGTAGATTGAAGTCACCCATTATAACTGCTGTTCCTTTATTGCACACATTTCTAATTTCCTGTTTAATTCCATCCCCAACCTCACTACTACTGTTAGGTGGCCTGTACATTTGTCTTCCTTGTTACCAGCTCAACATGAACATTGACCTTCCCGGTGAATTTATTATGGGGAACAAGGAAATAGCAGACGAGTTGAACAGGTACTTTGGATCTGTCTTCACTAGGGAAGACACAAACAATCTCCCAGATGTAATAGTGGCCAAAGGACCTAGGGTATTGGATGAATTGAAGGAAATTTATATTAGGCAGGAAATGGTGTTGGATAGGCTGTAGGGTCTGAAGGCTGCTAAGTCCCGGGACCTGATGGTCTGCATCCCAGGGTACTTAAGGAGGTGGCTTTAGAAATCGTGGTCACATTGGTAATCATTTTCCAATATTCTATAGATTCAGGATCAGTTCCTGTGGATTGGAGGGTGGCTAATGTTGTCCCTATCTTCAAGAAGGGAGGAAGAGAGAAAACAGGGAATTATAGACCAGTTAGCCTGACGTCGGTGGTGGGAAAGATGCTGGAGTCAATTATAAAAGATGAAATTACGACACATCTGGATAGCAGTAACAGGCTTGGTCTGAGTCAGCATGGATTTACGAAGGGGAAATCATGCTTGACTAATCTTCTGGAATTTTTTGAGAATGTGACTATGAAAATGGACAAGGGCGAGCCAGTGGATGTAGTGTACCTGGACTTTCAGAAAGCCTTTGATAAAGTCCCACACAGGAGATTAGTGGGCAAAATTAGGCCACATGGTATTGGGGGCAGAGCACTGACATGGATTGAAAATTGGCTGGCTGACAGAAAGCAAAGAGTAGCGATTAACGGGTCCCTTTCGGAATGGCAGGTAGTGACCAATGGGGTACCGCAGGATTCAGTGCTGGGACCGCAGCTGTTTACAATATATATTAATGATTTAGATGAGGGAATTAAAAGTAACATTAGCAAATTTGCCGATGACACAAATCTGGGTGGCAGTGTGAAATGTGAGGAGGATATTATGAGAATGCAGGGTGTCTTGGACAGGCTGGATGAGTGGGCAGGTGCATGGGAGATGCAGTTTAATGTGGATAAATGTGAGGTTATCCACTTTGGTGGTAAGAATGGGAAGGCAGATTATTATCTAAATGGAGCCAAGTTAACAAAAGGGGAAGCACAACAGGATCTAGGTGTTCTTGTACATCAGTCACTGAAAGCAAGCATGCAAGTACGGCAGGCAGTGAAGAAACCTAATGGCATTCTGGCCTTCATAACAAGGGGAATTGAGTATAAGAGCAAAGAGGTCCTTCTGCAGCTGTACAGGGCCCTGGTGAGACCACACCTGGAGTACTGTGTGCAGTTTTGGTCTCCAGATTTTAGGAAGGACATTGTTGCTATAGAGGGAGTGCGGCGCAGATTCACAAGGTTAATTCCCGGGATGGCGAGACTGTCATATGTCAAAAGATTGGAGCGACTGGGCTTACATACTCTGGAATTTAGAAGGCTGTGAGGGGATCTTATTGAAACATATAAGATTATTAAGGGATTGGACACGCTGGAGACAGGAAGCATGTTCCCACTGATGGGTGAGTCCAGAACCAGAGGCCACAGTTTAAGAATTAGGGGTAGGCCATTTAGAACAGAGTTGAGAAAAAACTTTTTCACCCAGAGAGTGGTGGATATATGGAATGCTCTGCCCCAGAAGGCTGTGGAGGCCAAGTCTCTGGATGCGTTCAAGAAAGAGATGGATAGAGCTCTTAAAGATAGCGGAATCAAAGGTTATGGGGATAAGGCAGGAACTGGATACTGATTGTGGATGATCAGCCATGATCACAGTGAATGGCGGTGCTGGCTCGAAGGGCCGAATGGCCTACTCCTGCACCTATTCTCTATTGTCTATTGACCCCAAAGTCCCTTTGCACGTCTGATTTCTCAATTTACTCCTTGATTACAAAGAGCTTACACCTTTATTTATCCTACGAGAGTACATGACCACACACTTCCTTATACTGTATTTCATCTGGCACCTCTTTGTCCATTCTCTAAATCTGTGCAAGTGCTACTGCACACTCCCTGCTTCCTCAATATTGCCTGCCTTTACATCTCTCTTTGTGTCATCCACAGAGTTGGCCTTAAAACTATCAATTCTGGATTAGTCACTGTCCAGCTGTGGCCTGAGATGAAGCAACAATCTCTCCCCTGGCCTCCACAGTGTATTCTCTAACTTCCCACAAAGTACGAGAATGTACCTGATAAGGCCCGGGAGATTTAACAACTTTAATGCACCTTAAAGTCTCCGATATAGATCCCTGCCCATTTGAATGTGGTCTAAGACATCGCAGCTCATTTCTGTCACTTCCTTAGCTTCCGCATTTTCTCAATGGTGAGATAACTGTTGGTAATATTCATGGAAAGCCTCTCGTATTTCCTTCGGTTTCACACACCGATGCCATGTTCATCTCCAAGGGGAATGATTCTCTAACCTCCCTTTTCCTCTGAATATACCAAGAGAATCTCTTGGGATTTTGCTCACTTTGCCTTCCAAATTCTGATATCCTCATGTTACCCTCCTAACAGTTATGAGAGATCCTATGTCTGAGTCTTCTCGAATACTTTCCCGAGCATTGATCCAAATCTCACTAGTCTATATTTTCCTGGTTTCTCTCTATCATCTGAGGAACAACGTGCCCTGGAATATCAGCATCACTTCCTTCTCTGATCTCACTATCCTCGATGACCACGTTGATGAATACTGATGTGAAGAACTGGTTTAGTCCCTCGCCCACTTCCTCTGGATCCAGACATCAACCCTCTCCTTTGTCCTTGTGTTGCGGTATCCTCTCTGGAGTGCCCCTTCTCACCAAAGTCATTCTTTGTCCCGGTTTGGCACTTCTGATTCTCTCTTTAACTTCTCTCTTGCTTGCTTCATATTGCCAGAGGCCTTCTCCAATTTTTACATCTAAAACATTCATTATGCTTCCTTTTTTCTTTCAGTCTGAATTTATAACATCTCTCAGCATACATATCTGCCTGACATTACCATCCTCGTCTTTCCTCCTCGTAGAAATAGTTTTGTCTGAATTCTGACCCAATTGCGTTTAAACATCACTCACATGTTAAATGTGGACTGATCAATCATAGCTGCACCCAGTCCCCTCTCCCCAGTTCCTGCCCAACACAGTTTCCAATAGCTATACCCCAATTGACCACATTAGACCATTGCTGTCTACAAGAAGGGTCAGAGCCGTCTCTATTTCCTGAGGAGACTGAGGTCCCTTAACATCTGTCGGACGATGCTGAGGATGTTCTACGAGTCTGTGGTGGCCAGTGCTACCATGTTTGCTGTTGTGTGCTGGGGCAGCAGGCTGAGGGTAGCAGACACCAACAGAATCAGCAAGCTCATTCATAAGGCCAGTGATGTTGTGGGGATGGAACTGGACTCTGTCACGGTGGTGTCTGAAAAGAGGATGCTGTCCAAGTTGCATGCCATCTTGGACAATGTCTCCCATCCACTACATAATGTACTGGGTGGGCACAGGAGTACATTCAGCCGGAGGCTCATTCCACCAAGATGCAGCACAGAGCGTCATAGGAAGTCATTCCTGCCTGTGGCCATCAAACTTTACAACTCCTCCCTTGGAGGGTCAGACATCCTGAGCCAATAGGCTGGTCCTGGACTTATTTCCTGGCATAATTCACATATTGCTATTTAACTATTTATTACTATTTTCTATTACTATTCTATTACTATTTATTATTTCTATGACTATTACTATTTACTAATAGTAATATTACTATTACTATTTCTATTACTATTTATTATTTATGGTGCAACTGTAACGAAAACCAATTTCCCCCGGGATCAATAAAGTATGACTATGACTATGACTATTACCACCGGGTCCAGTCTTGCCCTATTTGCTGTTCCCAAATGGCAACTTCTATCAACGGTCAGGCTCATTTCCCAACACAATGTCTTCTATGACCCGCTTCCCTGGTTAGATTATTCTCTCCTGAGTTAAGAAACATCCCAGGATACTTCCAACAAGCTCTGCAATAATCTGAGCCCCTGGCTCTAAGGGAGTCCCAGACAACACAGGGGAAATTAAATTCACCCACTACAACTACTCTTTTGCTTTTACCTCTTTGATTACTTGCTACATTTCTGTTCCTTTATCTCCTGCTGGCATTTGGGAGACCTGTGATATAACCCCATCAGTGAACGCACCTCTCTTATCCTGAGCTCTATCCACATTGTCCCACTGGATAATCCCTGCAGTCATCCGTTATCCCCATCCGTCTTGGTAGGGAGTTGTAGTGCTTCCGATACAGTGTTATGTTTTTGATCAGTCTGTGCCATTGTAGAACAGTATAGGTGTGTATTGTAGTTTCTTGCAGCTCATAATTTTGCACACCATAGTCTTGAACTGTCATCAGATTGTGTAAAAGGAGAGAGAGTTTAAACAAAGTGATCAGGGGCAGTTGGCACATTTTGCATGTCACAGTTCCCAAGGAGATATTTGATTGCCCATAATTGGGAACTTGACAAGATCCAATAAAAATAAGTTGGGTTTAAACAGAGCGGTCATTGCATGAGTGGGCCAAAATTGGAGTAGGGAGGGGTAAGACAGACGTAGATATTTTTTCTTTATTCTTTATTATTTTCTTGTTACACATTTAGAGCAGAGGGGATGCCAGACAAAATACTAGATTGCTCTTCTTGCTGGATGTGGGAAGAAATGGAGACATCCAGTGTCCCTGATGACTACTCTTGCAAGAAGGCATACAGCTGAAACTTTTATCAGGCCGTGCTGAGGAGTTGGAGATTGAACTGGATGAAATCTGGATCCCTGGAGAGACTGAGGTGTTCATAGGCAGCACAAGGTGTGGGATAATTGTCAGGAGGGGGAGAGTGGGGGGGGGAAGAGGGAGCAGGGTTGAGCTGTAGTGAGGGGGATTCATTGATTAGGGGAACAGAAAGGGGTTTCTGTGAATGTGAACAAGGTTCCCAGATGGTTATTGCCTCCTGGGTGCCAGGATCAGAGAGACATCTCAGATTCATTTCACAGCATTCCTAACTGGGAGTGTGAGCAGCCTGAGGTTCTGATTCACTTATTTACCAATGACGTGGACAGGGTGACTGTCCACGTCCTGCAAAGTGAGTTCAGGGAGTTAGGTGCTAAGTTAAAGGACAAGATCCCCCAGGGTTGTGATTTTCAGGATTACTACCTGTGCTACATGCTAGTGAGGTCAGAAATAGGAAGATCATCCAGTTCAAGGAGGCTCAGGAGTTGCTGCAGGAGGGAGGGCTTCAGCTTTTTGGATCACTGGGCTCTCTGCAAGGAAAGGTGGAACTACAGAAGCATCGGTTTGCACCTGAACTGGAGGGCACTAATATCCCAGTGGGAAGGTTTGCCAGGGGTTATGGTTTGAACTGGAGGGGCAGGGGGATGGGAACCAGAGCACCAGAACAGATAGTGGAATTAGTATGGGAAAAGATATTCTTCACCTCACAAAGTCAGGAATCAAAAGGTTGATCAAGGTAGGGCTTATGTTCTGAGCTGCATATAATTTGGATGTGAGGATTATTGTAGGAAAGGCAGAGAAGGTCAGGACCTAGATCAGCTTGTGGAGTTATGACATTGTAGCCATTAGTGAGACTTGTACGGTACATAGCAGGTATAGACAGGCAGAGACAAATTGGGTACTTGAATTTAATGGGGTGAAAAGAAAACATGAGGTGAGAAACATAGAAAACCTTCAGCACAATACAGGCCCTTCAGCCCACAAAGCTCTGCCAAACATGTCCTTACCTTAGAAATTACTGAGGGTTACCCATAGCCCTCTATTTTTCTAAGCTCCATGTACCTATCCAGGAGTCTCTTAAAAGGCCCTATCGTATCCGCCTCCACCACCGTCGCCAGCAGCCCGTTCCACGTACTCACCACTCTCTGCGTGAAAGAACTTACCCCTGACATCTACTCTGTATCTACTTCCAAGCACCTTAAAACTCTGCTTTCTTGTGCTCACCATTTCAGCCCTGGGAAAAAGCCTCTGACCATCCACACGATCAATACCTCTCACCATCTTATACACCCCTATCAGGTTACCTCTCATCCTCCATCACTCCAAGGAGAAGAGGCCGAGTTCACTCAACCTATCCTCATAAGGCATGCCCGCGCCCCCCCCCCCCCCCGGCCAATCCAAGCAACATCCTTGTAAAGTTCCTCTGCACCCTTACTATGGTTTCCACATCCTTCCTGACGCCGCTCTGGTCGGGCAGGAATGGTCTAAGCACAAGTCGAGAAATTATAGGCCAGTGAGCCTAACATCAGCTGTGGGACGTTTAGTGGAAAGTTTTCTAAGCAACCAAGGATATAATTATTTGGATAAACATGGACTGATTGGGAATAGTTAAGATAGCTTTGTGTACAGTGTTAACTAGTCTTATAGAGTTTTTTGAGGAAGTTACTAGGAAAGTTGATGAATGCAAGGCAGTGGATGTAGTCTAGATGGACTTTAACAAGGCCTTTGACAAGGTCTCACATGGGTGGTTGGTCAAGAAGGTTCAGTCATTTGGCATTCAAGATGAGGTAGTAAATTGTATTAGGCATTAGGTTCAAGAGTGGTTGCAGATGATTGCCTCTCTGACTGGAGGCCTGTGACTGGTGGTCTGCCACAGGGATCAGTGCTGAGTCCATTGTTTGTCATCCAGATCTTTGATATCGATGACAATGTGGTGAACTGCAACAGCAATTTTGTGGATAACACCAGGTACGATGAACAGTGAGGAAGATGCTCAAAGTTTGCATTGGGATCTGGAGCAGCTGGAATTTAATGCTGACAAGTATGAGGGGTTGCACTTTGGGACGACAAACCAGGGTAGGTCTTACACAGTGAGCAGTCGGGCACCAAAAAGTGCATTAAAGCTGAGGGATCTGGAAATACAGATTCATAATTCCCAGTAAGTGACATCACAGATAGATAGGGTCATACAGAAAGCTTAGGCACATCGTACTTCGATTTACAAAGGGCAAAGCACAGGAGATAGGTGTTATGTTGAAGTTGTATTAGATATTGGAGAGGCCTGATTTGGAGTATTGTGTGCAGTTGTGGTCACCTACCCACAAGAAAGATGTAAGTAAGCTTGAAAGAGTGCAGAGAAAATTTACAGGATGTTTCCTGGATTTAAGCACCTGAGTTCTCTGGAAAGATCAAATAGGTGAATTTTATTCCTTGGAATATGGAGTATTGTGGGGAGAATAAACAGAGGTATACAAAATTATGAAGGGTGTACTGTAGATGGCATAATGATGTTTATATGTCAGAGTTACAGTGAAATACTGTAGATGGGGTAATGATGTTTACAGGTCAGAGTTACAGTGAAATACTGTAGATGGGGTAACGATGTTTATCGGTCAGAGTTACAGTGAAATACTGTAGATGGGGTAATGATGTTTATAGGTCAGAGTTACAGTGAAATACTGTAGATGGGGTAATGATGTTTACAGGTCAGAGTTACAGTGAAATACTGTAGATGGGGTAATGATGTTTATAGGTCAGAGTTGCAGTGAAATACTGTAGATGGGGTAATGATGTTTATAGGTCAGAGTTGCAGTGAAATGCTGGATTGTCCAGCTCTGGGCTGTCAGTATTGTGTTTTATTTAGAGAGCTGTGTGCTGTACTGGTCTGTGTCCTCACGGCCGGTGCTGTGCTCTGGCAGCTCAGTGTGTTTGAAATACAGTGTCAGTGTTTTTACTGAAGAGTGTCTTTATTACACAAACTAACCTTGTCTACCATGGACTTTAAACATTGCTGGGAGGTGAGGGGAGGGTTTGGAACCACTATACCTGACTCTGAAGGATCTGACAAATTTGCTTTGAACGTCCTGTTTGTTTATTCCCACAACCCCTGCAGGCAGTGAATCCCGGGTGAGAACCGCACTCCTGACAGACAACGGTGGGAATTAAACCCAGGTCGCTGGTACTGTCACCACTGCGCTGACCATGATGCTCCTGTGCCACCCCTTCCTCTTTAAACCCGTCCATTGATCCAGACCTCATGCCCACCGGCTAAAGAATTCCAGACGTTCCCTGCATCAGATGCACGTCAACTCTGGCAGGGGTTACAGCCATTACTTCCTACAAAGCAAACCCAACATCATGAATGACAGTGAGGCTTCACAACCAGACCAGCTCAACCCCTTTTATGCTCACTTTCAGAGGAAGAATAAAGCCACAGCTATGAGGATACGTGCAGCGTCTGATGACCCTGTGATCTCTGTCTTGGAGGCCGACATCAGGCTGTCTTTCAAGAGGCTGAACCCTCGCCGGGCAGCAGGGCCCGATGGAGTACCTGGTAAGGCTCTGAAAACCTGTGCCTACCAACTGCTGGAAGTGGTTTTTTCAATCCCTCACTGCTACAGTCGAAAGTTCTGACCTGCTTCAAAAGGGCAACAACTGCTCCGGAACCCAAGAAGGTCAGTGTGAGCTGCCTTAACGACTATTGTCCAGTCACACTCACATCTCCGGTTATGAAATGCTTTGAGAGGTTGGTCACGGATAGAATGAACACCTGTCCCAGGAAGGACTGGGACCCACTGCAATTTGCCTCTCGCCACAATATGTTTGCGGTAGATGTGATCTCAGTGGCTCTCCACACAGCACTGGAGCACCTGGGCAATACAAATACCTATGTCAGGATGCTGTATATTGACTAGAGCCCAGCATTTAACACCATCATTCCTCGTCCTGATAAAATAGCTACAGAACCGAGGCCTCTGTCCCTCCTTGTGCAGCTGGATCCTCGGCTTTCCAGCACCTGGTGCGGGAGATCGCTCAGCACTTCGAAACCCATCTGTGTTTCCAGAGCTCGGCCGTCATGGCCCTGCAGGAGGCGAGCGAGGCTTACCTGGTGGGGCTCTTCGAGGACACTAACCTGTGCGCCATCCACGCCGAGTAAGTTACCATCCAGCTGGCTCGGTGCTTCTGCGGGGAGCCCGCCTGAACCCAGCCCTGGCACTAAACACAACAAAAGACTCTTTTAGGAGCCACTATCATGGCAGAGTAAAGGGCTATCATCTGCCACACCACTATTTTGGTTCCCAACCCACTGATGAATCATTTCAATCCTCCTGCGACACATTAACAAATCTGCCCATATTTGACCCGGCTGGTTCAAGTGCAGCCTGTCCCACTTCTACAGGTCACCTCTGCCCCAGCAGAGATCCCAGTGGCTGGAAACCTGAACCTGTTCTCCTGTACCAGCTCCTCATCCTCACATCCACCTGCCCTGTCCTCCTGTTCCTGTCCTTACCAGCACTTGGCATCAGGAGTAATCCAGTGATTACAGATCTCTTTGTCTCCACCCTCCCCTGCCGTACATCAGAATCACAGACCCGGCTGCTGCTGCTCTCCTGAAAGGCCATGTCTCCTGTTGATCAATTCTCCAAGTCAATCTGCTTCACCAGTCCCATTAAATGGATTCACTTTCCCCTTCAAACCTCCCATGATGTGCTCCTGTGTCCACAACAACCTGTGTTTTCCTGTAGTCACATGCTTGATCATAATGAGGTAGATTGTGAAGTCATTATGATCCGGAACCTGACCACAAGAAACTGCCGGCTGAGGGCAGTTCGTCTGGGTGCTCAGGGAGAGGCTGGTCTCCTTGATGCGGGAGGCTGCTTCCACAACATTTTCTTGGAATCACGCACAAAGTCAATGGACTTCAGCGAACTATTCCGGCTGGTGGTCCTTGGCCTGTCGATGGGCAGTGCTGTCACCATCATCGGCTGGTGGGCCTGCCAGAAGTTCGCCAAGAAGCGCCCCCACACTGTGAAGGCCAAGCCTGTAATCGGCACAGCCCAGCCAGTAAATTTCGAAGTGAAGCCCAACACTGAGGAATTGAAGACAGGGAACTTTGCTGCACACTCCGGACTACCAGTCAAGAGAACCAACACTGTGGTTAGAAGCCAGAATATGGAAGAGGGGAGTATAGAATCAGGGGATGGATGAAACGAACAGGGGATTTCGTCACGGGGACCGGCTGATCGAATGCTCAGTCCTGAACTGGCTCTGGCAGATGGAAGGCTAAGTCCTGAACAGGCTCTTGGGCACATCCAAACAGGGGCGACTGAACTGGAGCTGAGACGAGTGGACGGACACTGGAATGGAGAGGATAAGAGGGAGGAAAATGGATGTGAGGGCAAAGCAACCATTAGAGATCAGCAGGAGCAGAATGACAAAGAGAGGCTGTCGAGTGGGTTGGGTGACTTCACCAATGTGCAAGTGGTTAAGAGAAGGGTGCGGCAGAGCAGGGGAATAAAATTTGTGGGCAAGACAAAGAGATCCCGGGAGAAGCTGGCTAGAGAGAGGAGGCGAATGAGGAAGTGGCAGTCAAAACTCCAAAGGGGACTGTCAATAGTAGGGGAGGGAAGTGGAAGGGAGCAATGTAGAGCCTGCAGAAGAGTTCTCAGATTTAGGGAACCGCTGCCTGAAGATGGGTCAAGGAAAGTAGAGAAATGGAAAGAGGAATCGTTTGGTCCTGGAGGAAACAGAAGGCTGGAGTCCACAATCTTGTGAAGTCGATGAAGGTAAAAATAAATGTATCGGCAAAATTGCTGTATTGTTTTTTTATATAAAGGGGGCTGTGTTCCAAAGACTTTGGGGCACTGGAATATCAAAGTTGTAGAAGGCTACTGATCAAATGCTGAGTTCTGGGGCTAGTATCGATGACATCATTGAAATGATGGGTCGAAGGGCCTGTTTCTGTGCAGATCTCTCGATGACACGTCATGACCTCACAGATCCTTTATTTACCTGCAGTCTCCCACCCACATTAACTATCTCACTCCCCTTGCCACTGCTACGGCACAGTGGAGAAGCAGTTAGTGCGACGCTCCACAGGGCCAGCGATCTCCGATCGGGGTGCAGTTCCACTGCTGTCTATAAGGAGTTTGTACATTCTCCCCAAGACATCATGGAGTTCCTCCAAGTTCAACTGAAAGCTTCCAATCTCCCCCCTTCCTCGTATCGATTGTGCAGAAGAGATTCACCAGGATGCTGCCTGGACTAGTTTACATAGAATATAGGACATAGAATAGTACAGCACAGTACAGGCCCTTCGGCTCACAATGTTGTGCGGACACTCAAACCCTGCCTCCCATATAACCCCCCACCTTAAATTCCTCCATATACCTGTCTAGTAGTCTCTTAACCTTCACTAGTGTATCTGCCTCCACCACTGACTCAGGCAGTGCATTCCACGCACCAACCACTCTCTGAGTAAAGAACCTTCCTCTAATATCCCCCTTGAACTTCCCACCCCTTATCTTAAAGCCATGTCCTCTTGTATTGAGCAGCGGTGCCCTGGCTGTCCACTCTATCTATTCCTCTTATTATCTTGTACACCTCTATCATGTCTCCTCTCATTCTCCTTCTCTCCAAAGAGTAAAGCCCTAGATCCCTTAATCTCTGATCATAATGTATACTCTCTAAACCAGGCAGCATCCTGGTAAATCTCCTCTGTACCCTTTCCAATGCTTCCACATCCTTCCTGTAGTGAGGCGACCAGAACTGGGCACAGTACTTTATAAAGCTGCATCATTACATCCCAACTCTTAAACTCTATCCCTCGACTTATGAAAGCTAACACCCCATAAGCTTTCTTAACTACCCTATCCACCTGTAAGGCAACCTTCGGGGATCTGTGGACATGTACCCCCAGATCCCTCTGCTCCTCCACACTACCAAGTATCCTGCCATTTACTTTGTACTCTGCCTTGGAATTTGTCCTTCCAAAGTGTACCACCTCACACTTCTCCGGGTTGAACTCCATCTGCCACTTCTGCATCTTATCAATGTCTCTCTGCAATCTTTGACAATCCTCTACACTATCTACAACACCACCAACCTTTGTGTTGTCTGCAAACTTGCGAATCCACGCTTCTACCCCCACATCCAGGTCATTAATAAAAATCACGAAAAGTAGAGGTCCCAGAACAGATCCTTGTGGGATACCACTAGTCACAATCCTCCAATCTGAATGTACTCCCTCCACCATGACCCTCTGCCTTCTGCAGGCAAGCCAATTCTGAATCCACCTGGTCAAACTTCCCTGGATCCCATGCCTTCTGACTTTCTGAATAAACCTAAGGTGTGGAACCCTGTCAAATGCCTTACTAAAATCCATGTAGATCATATCCACTGCACTACCCTCATCTATATGCCTGGTCACCTCCTCAAAGAACTCTACCAGGCTTGTTAGACACGATCTGCCCTTCACAAAGCCATGCTGACTGTCCCTGATCAGACCATGATTCTCATCCTCCTGTAGGCTTATGAGGGCAGAATGAGCATGCGAGGGCTTTTCTCTGGAGTGCAGGAGGGTGAGAGGGGACTTGAGAGAGGTGTACGAGGTCATAACAAACATAGATCGAGTGGACAGCCAGAGAGATTTTCCCAGGGTGGGAATGGCAAATAGCAGAGTGTACACAGAGAGTGGTGTGTGTGTGGAACCACCCCAGGGGTGGTAGTAGAGGCAGATATATTAGGGACGTTTATTACAGAGCACATGAATGATAGAAAAAGGGAGTGCTCTATTTGGGGAAAGGGTTATATTGATCTTACAACAGGTTAAAAGTTTGACACAATACTGTGGGTTGAAGGGCCTGTAGTGTGCTCTGGTGTTCTATCCCACTCATTACAATACCTTCCCCTCTCCTACCCATTAACACCTTTCCTCTGTCCTCCACTGCTCTCCCCTACCTTGCTAACTCCTGACTACTTACCCCTGCCTCACCAGATCCTCACTCTCCACTTGTCAGTTCCATCACTCCATCCCTCCCTTCCACTTCCCCTTCACTACCCACTCCTCCCACCCTCCACTTCTACCATCACTCCATCTGATGTGTCCTCTCTGTCTTCCTCCCAAGGCCTCATCAAGGAGGATGATATTGCAGCCATTCTCAAGGGTAGTCACATGCAGAAGATCAAATCCTGCTCATGGATGAAGTCGCGATTTTACAAACTGCAAGAAGACAGTTGTACGGTGTGGTACAGTTCCAAACAGATCCTGAAGTCAGCCAGGAGCCAAATGTGTGAGTGTTGCTCAAGTCTTGGATGGATGGTGTGGCAGCAAACAGATTTTTAAAAAGTTTTAAAAACATTGTCTTGGGCACCAACAAGTGCAGGGATTAGTCCTTGATTCCTGGTATGGCACCTCGCTGAGGCCAGTAGAGTTACTGCTTCATTGCACCAGTGACCTGGATTCTGTCTTTTATTGATTCTGTTTTATTTGGAAATGGAGTGCAGGCAGATTCTTCTGGCCCAATAGGCCCCACCACCCAGCGGTCCACCTGTTTAACACCAGCCACATCAGGACAATTCACCTGCCCTGCTGTGTTCCTCCAGCATTGTGTGTGTGTGTGTGTGTGTGTGTGTGTGTGTTGCTCAGGTTAACAACTGTCCAATTCCTTCATCATTCTACAGGGGGAAGAACTTTCAGACAATATTTCCCATCTGTTGCAATTTGCTCCTCTTAACCTCCTGTGTCTCTCACCTCCTGGTCCATTTCCATTTCTCTGTTCATCCAGGTTTCCCATAAACATGACATGAGTCATGTCCATCAAGCAGGAGCTACAGAAACCTGAAGCCCCACACCTCAGAACCCTAATTTCTACAGTTTAGCAACACACTAATGCCTTTGCACAAGAGATTCTGCAGATGGTAGAACAACACACAAAAAATGCAGAATGAACTCAGCAGGTCAGGCAGCATCCATAACTGTTTATACGCACGCATACACACACACACACACACTCACTAACAGACACTGACACACACACACACCACACACACACACACACACACACTCACTAACAGACACTGACACACACACACCACACACACACAAATACACGCCACACATACACACAGACACACACACCCACACACACTCACTAACAGACACTGACACACACACACACACACACAGACGCTCACAGACACACACACCCACACACACACACTCACTAACAGACACTGACACACACACACACCACACACACACACGCTGAGACCCGTATGCAGGACTCATCCTGATGGAGGATGTTGGCCTATTGTTGACTCTTTATTCCTCTCCACAGATGCTGCCTGACCTGCAGAGTTCCTCCAGCATTTTAGGGCACCACAATAGCGGAGTGGTTCATGTGATGTTGTTGCTGCTCGGTCAGGGATCGGGGGCAGAGAGTGGGCAGGTAATAATTCAAAGTTCAGTACCAGTGCTGTGTGTAAGGAGTTTCTATATTCTCCCTGTGACCATGTGGGTTTCCTTCTGCTGTTCAAAGAAGGCTGACTGGTCATTGTAAACTCTCCTGTGATTAGGCTGCTGTTGAATAGGTGGGGTGTTCGGTGATGTGGCTTTTTGGGGCAGAAGGGTCAGTCCCACAGAGTATCTCTAAATAGGTAAAGTGCTGTGAATAAGTAACTTTGTGTGTGTGTTACTGTGAATTCCCAGCTTCTGCAGAATCTCTTGTGCTTGTGAATCTGTGACTGAATCTCTTGTTCTGATCTCTGCTGCTGTTTTACTCCCTCCCCCCACCCGACCCCTCGCAGTCTCGATCGACGACATCAAGGAGTTGAGACCAGGTCACCAGACGGAGGGAATGCAGCGGTACGCCACGGAAATACCCAGCGACCGCTGTTTCACAATCGTATTTAAGGGCATGAGATCTGGTGGCCTCCGACGCCAACGATGCCGGGCATTGGATCCATGGCCTCTGCAAACTAAAGCAGAGAGGCTGCAGCATGAACAAGAGAGAGTGGCTGGTCCAGTATCCATCTGGGAATCTGTCACAGCAGAGCGCCAGGGAGAGAGGGTGCTACTTCCCTCATGGTCTCCAACAGCAGCCCCCAAGTCCACCCCTACCCCATGCAGAAGGTCAAAGGCACTTCCCCATATTGGATCTTTTTGTGCTTGTTTCCCGTATGTGACTTGCATTTCTCTCAGGCACTCAGCCTCCTTAGATTCCATTAGTTACTAATGTTTTTTTAGTATTAGTTTCATAGATAGTCAATCTTTAGGTTTTAACATGTTATAGGTATTATAGACTAAACTTAATGTTACAGGTGTTTATGAAAAATAGTTACTTTAAAGCACTGAATCAGATACTTTATTGATATAATATTCTTCCAATCAGCAACAAAAGTACAATTAATATTTTGTTTATTACAAGCAATGCTGATGTGGATGAAACCCTGTTTGCAAAATACATCAGGGGATGCATTTTAAATGAATAATGATTCCTCTATGTCGTCCTACCATCAAAGAAGGATGCTTCGTTACACAGCCAAGATATTTTCCAGCGGAATTTTCTTTTTCAAAAATACTTTCACCTTTTGGATCTGTCTTGTTGCACACTTGGACACAAAAGGGACTTCCGGGAGTGCAGAAGTTTAGAAATAACGTCTTTATTTTCCATTCTGGAAATACAGGAACACAAGCACATCGGCTGACCATGCATGCTGCGGGGCCGTCCCTGTCTACTCCATCACATGCGCCCTCCCGTGCCCCCCAGACCCCTCAGCTGCCCCAAGTGCCTGTATAAGCTATGTCCCTTGTAACCATCAACCAACCCACTAAAATATTACCGTTGCTAGTGCAACTAAACATTAATCAAATTATGAATGAACAAATTAACAAACCAAAGCAATAAAAATAATATGAACATAATATAAGAAAATTAGGAGGGTTTCCAGTGTCCATTAATATGCTCCACATTACTATGGGTCCCACACTGTCCCCTTCAAAATAAGTGTCCTCCCGACATAGATTTCTCAGGGTACTCATGTCTTCAACTGGTGAGTTATAGTGGTAGGTTATAAAGGAGTCAGTCTTTTGGGATACTCTCTGTACAGCAACAGTCTTTGACATGACATGCATCTCCCTCTTTATGTCACGTGTCTGCAACAGGCATCACTGGCCAGATGATATCTTAAGTGCTACTCTGCTACTTGTGTGGGCTATGTATCTCGGACTGAAGGTTTTACCCTATATCTACCCCATAACCCATTACACAGACCCACATGTCCTACTGTATGTCTCACATTACTATGGGTCCCAAATTGGCATGGGTCACCCTCCCAGAAGCCAAACCACAAGGGCCTTGCCTCCAGCCAGCATCACTCTCCGGGTCGTTGAGGCAGGTTTGCTGCAGGAAATGATCTCCCATTTTGCCAGGTTTGCTGCAGGAAATGATCTCCCATTTGTGAGGCTTCATTCAAGCAGGGAAGCTGAAGGCGCCAGTCTGCACTGAGGTTCGATTTCAGGACTATCAAGTGGCCCTCAAAGCTGCTACTACACCATTTATATCAAGCAAACAGATTCTGATCATGTGATGTCATTTTGTTAATTTGTAAATAATTAGATATATTTAGATTTCAGATAGTTTCAGAAAGAACACGAAGGGTAGTTTATTTTCAGCTTTATTCAATCCAGTCTGAAATATAAACTTTTTACCGTATCTGTAAGAATGGGAAATTCTTACACAATGATCTGTACAATGAAAGCCTTACTTTGTGTCATGTCAGTTGTGTCACTTTCTTTCTCCCTGTTTGCTTTATCTTGTCAGCAGAGTGAGATACAAATCAAATCAAGTTTAATTATCATTCAGCCATAATAGATACGGCGAATGAGGCAGCGTTCCTCGGGGGCCATGGTGCAGAACGAACAAAATAGTGCATTCAAAAAAGCGAGTAGAGAAGCCTCTTCACGTGGAATAAGAACATATATGTAGTCCAAAACCCTCAGTGACATGTCCTGCAATCGATGGTACAATCTCCTGGCAGTGCACAGACACGTGCAGTCCAGACTGTTGTTCCACCGCTCGAACAGGAGAGGGCAGCACCAACGGGAGAGGCCAGCCCCCTGCTGAGCGCGGATGCCACGTTGCACCGCCTCCAGCGTTCCCTCACCTGGCCTGCAGCTGCAGGCAAGTGCACGGCTCGAGGACTTGTCCCCGCTACAATCGAGGCTACGTGGCTTCTACAATCGCACCACCAGACAAGTGTAACAGGCCTGCAGCAACTTACACTATCACTGTGCAAAAGAGTCTTGCGATTGCGAGTGACAATCTACCACGGTTATACAGCACGCCGCCTTCACGCACCAACTCCGATGCCTCTGACTGGCAGGCAGCAACACAGTCTCAACTCAAGCTCTGTATAAATTTTGGGTTTATTATGTACATAAATAGAAGCAAGAATTAGGCCATTCAGCTTTGTGGGGCCTTCTCTGTAATTCAGAATGTGTTGATCTCTTTATAATCTGTTCACAAATCTTGCATCCCTTCATTCCTTTCAAAGTTCAGAGTAAATTTTATTATCAAACTACTTGCATATCACCATATACAACCATGAGATTCACTTTCCATTGGGCATACTCAGCAAATCTATAGAATAGTAACTATAACAGGATCAATGAAAGATCAACCAGAGTGCAGAAGACAACAAACTCTGCAAATACAGATATAAATAAATAGCAATAAATAACAAGAGAATGAGATAAAGAGTCCTTAAGGTGAGATCATTGGTTGTGGGAACATTTCAATGATGGGGCAAGTGAGTGTAGTTATCCTCTTTTATTCAAGAGCCTGATGTTGAGCTTTCATTGTAATAATAATAATAAGTACTTCATTGATCCCTAGTAGGAAATTCTTTCATTACAGCAGCAACATTTAAAGACACATTTAGCAGTGTGCAGACTTAACTAATAATAAAGTACAGAATAATAACATGCACAATAATTTACCAATGTGCAATAATAATGTGTAATGATTATGTATTGAGTTACTGCCACTTGATTGGCTGCTGAGGATATTTGCATTAATGAGTAGATGTACCTAATAAAGAGGCCACTGTGTGTATATAGTCCAACATGAGAAACATCATTCCCTTGTGCCCGTTTCAAAGCTCCACTAATAAACAACCTGTTGAACTCAGCTGCAATACGCAAGCATATCTTTGCTCAGTTAGGAAGACCAGACACGTGCATGATACTCCAGATGGAATCTCAGCAGAAAACATAAATTTTCAAACTCGCTGTTTTAAAAAAAAAATACTTCTCTTAGGGTCTCGGCCTGAAACGTCAACTGTACCTCTTCCTAGAGATGCAAACACGAGGAATTCTGCAGATGCTGGAAATTCAAGCAACACGCATCAAAGTTGCTGGTGAACGCAGCAGGCCAGGCAGCATCTGTAGGAAGAGGTACAGTCTGGAGGAAGTGCCAGGAGCCAAAGGAGAAATTATTAAGAGTAAGGACTAATTCTGCTAGACGGAGCAGAGTGGTGGTAGAGGGGAACTGATGAGGTCTGGAATCCAAAAAGAAGTGGAGAGCTTTGAGACCTTCCTGATGGGGGATGGAAGTATATAGGGACTGGACATCCATGGTGAAAATAAAGTGGTGGAGGCCAGGGTACTTAAAATCATCGAAAAGTTTCAGAGCGTGAGAAGTGTCACAAACATAGGTGGGAAGGGATTGAACAAGGGGGGATAAAACCGTGTTGAGGTATGCAGAAATGAGTTCAGTGGGGCAGGAGCAAGCTGAGACAATAGGTCTGTCAGGACAGGCAGGTCTGTGGATCTTGGGTAGGAGGTAGAAATGGGAAGTGTGAGGTGTGGGTACTATAAGGTTGGTAGCAGTGGATGGGAGATCCCCTGAGCAGATAAAGTGGGTGATGGTGTGGGAGACAATGGCCTGGTGCTCCTTAGTGGGGTCATGATTGAGGGGTAAATAAGAGGAGGTATCCGCGAGTTGTCGCTGTGCCTCGGCAAGGTAGGGGTCAGTACGCCAGACTACAACAGCACCCCCCTTATCAGTGAGTTTGATAGTAAGGTTAGGATTAGTTTGGAGGGACTGGAGAGCAGAGCGTTCGGAAGGAGTAAGGTTGGAATGGGAACAAGGTGCAGTGAAGTCGAGACGGTTGATGTCCCGTCGGCAGTTAGCAATAAAGAGATCCAGAGCAGTCTGAAGACCAGTGTGGGGTGTCCATAAAGAGGAGGAGGGTTGAAGACGGGAGAAGGGGTCATCAGTGAGGGTGGAAGAGTCCTTGCTGAAGAAGTAGGCTCGGAGACGGCGGAAGAAGAGTTCCGCATCATGGCGAACGCGCAACTCGCTGAGGTGTGGGCGAAGGGGGACAAAGGTGAGGCCCTTACTGAGGATAGAGCGTTCCACCTCAGACAGTTGAAGGTCGGAGGGGATAGTAAAAACCCGGCATGTATGAGAGCTGGGATCAGAGCAGGGAGTGGGGAGGCTGGGGGTGTCAGTGGAGAGGGGAGGGTTGGGGTGAGAGGAAGATGGAGCCTCTGAGGGCCCAGGAGCTGACGGTGGGATCTGAGGGTGACGGGGGTTGCAGAGTGGCGGTGGGGGAAAGGGAGACGGGAGTCACAGTAGCAGCACATAAAGACCCGGCCTGGAGTTCAAGGCTGGAGTCACAGTTGGTGCACTTTGGACCTTAGCTCCAGCTGTAATCTACCCATGTTCCTGACCATTGGCGTTCTTGACCTGGACCACAGCTCCGCCAAATACTTAGCCTACTCCCCGGTTCCGTCTGTACACCCTGCTTATATTTGAGATGATATCTCAAACTCCAGACAAATGAGTAAGCCAGATGCTGTAAATGGGAATTTTGCAGACCCATGGGAGGCAAGCATTTCATCCATGCCTATTTCAATAAAATCTTTAAATTGAAGGGGGTCTTAGTGGCACAGAAAAGGCCCTTTGGCCCATCTAATCCATGTCGAACCGTTTGAACTCCCTACTCCCATCAACCCGCACCGGGACCATAGCCCTGCATACCCCTACCACCCATGTACCTATCCAAACTTCTCTTAAATGTTGAAATCGAGCTCACATGCACGACCTGCACTGGCAGCTCATTCCACACACTCGCAACCCTCTGAGTCAAGACGTTTCCCCTTATGTTCCCCTTAAACTTTTCACCTTTCACCCTTAAACCATGACCTCTAGTTGTAGTCCCATCCAACCTCTGTGGAAAAAGCCTGCTTACATTTACCCTATCTATACCCCTCATAATTTTGTAAACCTCTATCAAATCTCCTCTCAGTCTTCTACGTTCTATGGAATAAAGTCCTCACCTGTTCAATCTTTCCTTATAACTCAGGTCTTTCAGTTCTGGCAACATTTTTGTAAATTTTTTTCTGTACTCTTTCAATCTTATTTGCGAACTTTGTAGATTAAATTTCACCATATAGAAACCGGCAATGGGTAGTATTTTATTTATTTTAAAATTTGAAGTTACAGGGGTTGAAGGGCAGGCACCATGGTGGTGTAGCAGTTAGCACAATGCTATCACAGTTCAGGGTGTTCCAGAGTTGGGAGTTCAATTCCAGCGCCTTCTGCAAGGAGTTTGTACATTCTCTCCGGGACCACGTGGGTTTCCTCCAGGTGCTCCGGTTTCCTCCCACATCCCAAAGACGTACCGGTCCATCGGTTAATTGGTCATTGTAAAGTGTCCTGTGATTAGGCTACTGTTAAATAGGTGAGTTGCTGGGTGGTGTAACTTGTTGGGCCGGAAGGGCCCATTCCGTACTATACAGTATCGCTAAATAAAATAATACAAAATAGAAATAATTATGTACATATGTAATATGTTTATTATAATTATTAAAATACATATATATAAACTCTGTATCAAAATAGAAATAAAGTTTAATATTTTACATTAATACTGTAAACACTTCTGGGGAGTATTTTAAATTCTACTTTACAACTATGAATACACAGCACATAAAAAGAAAATCTGAATAAACTAATTCTTTTCGTGCTCACTGTTTAAAAGTTTCACAAGTTTGTTTTCACGTCAACATGGCACAGTCAAACCGAACAAAAGCAGGCCTGACTGGAGCACATTTTACAACGACTCAACTTATACCGGAGATAATTCTGTTCCAGCAATCCTTATCAAGAGCATGTTCAAAGCAAACTTTTTCAAGCTGTTCCAACTGCACATAAGTTTGGGCCAAATTAAAATTATCTCCAAACTCATCACTTTTCAAGAGGGAAAGTGGGAACAATTAAACATCAGAACAACGCAGGGGAATGAAATTGTAAAATTAATCTCTTGTTTCAGTTTCCCAATTTTTATAATCTTCTTGCTTCAAGATAACCCGTCTCACTGATAAAATGTAGGGTCTGCATTTCAAGCATATGATATCGCTGAAGAAGCGCAACTTTTTTTTTACTAAAGTGAATACAGATACGGTATCAGTCCACACAGTCGTAGAGCTCTCTTTAGTTCCTTGATGTCTGCAGCCATGTTTTCTCCATTCTCTCTCAAACATTGACTGAAGAGTAACTGGGGTTATTCCGGCAAACGAAATGTGCAACCAACTGTCCATCAGCAATCATCAGCAACAAACCGACACCTAAAAGAAGAATCACAGTCGTTAAAACTCATAACTATCACCATGGTCTATGAACTGTACAGATAGTCTTACAATACTTTATAAGATGGAATAGGTTGAAGATCAGGCATCAGAAATTTAAAAGGGACATCAGGGGCAGCTTCTCAGTGCAAAGGGCGGTGTGTATGTATTTGGAATGAGCTGCCAGATACAGTACAGTGCAAAAGTCTCAGGCACACATACACAGCTAAGGCTTTTGCACGGTGCTGTACTTGTCAATGTGGAGCAGAGAGCGAGTTTGTAACTCCGTCAGGAGCAAAGGATGTTGGGAATAGTGAGCGTGGAGCGCCGTGGGACAGGTGGAAGCAGAGGAGTGCCAGGGGTGTGGGTTTGCTGTCGGTGCAGACACACCCAGCCCTGAGACAACAGGCAAGGTCATTTGATGCCAAACAATTGGTTTATTAATCATTCCAGAATGTCTCGCTGGTACTTCCCTCTCCCTTCCCCTTTCCCAACCATGATTCTCCTCTCCCTGCCCCCTTCCCACTCTCAGTCCACAATAGAGACCCATAGGTTTATCACCACTCACATATGCCATGATTTTTTTTCTTGCAGCACTATAGTGCAATATATAAAATTACTAGAGTACTGTTTCGTGGAAGTCTGTGAAGAGTAAGAATTTCAAGTTGTATACTGTATACATTCTCTGATATTAAACTGAACCATTGAACATTTAAAAACCATCAAGTGCATGGATTGGAGAGGTTTAAAGAGCTGTGATCCAAGCATGAGCAGATGAGAGTAGATTGCTGTATAACATTGTCAGCATAGGCAATTTAGGCCAAAGGGCCTGACCCTATGACTAACTATGATAACATCATTTCAGCATTGTATCTCTGTTAAGCTGCAAAAAGAAATCTAGTGCTCATTGTCCAGTAGAGTCTGATTTAACTATTCAGAGGTGAATTGAATAAAGAATCTACAGCATGTTTATAACATTTTTCAAGAAAATCTACTCAGACTCACCCAATGCCAACCACCATTGCCACACTAAAGGAAATTCGACCATCACTGTAAATGAAATGAAACCCAAATTTAACGACTTCACTGTGTTTCACACCTCGACGTAAGATTCTTAAAACAAGCAAAATGAGGAGGAATTTCTTTAGCCAGAGGATGGTGAATCTTTGGAATTCACTGCCACAGATGGCTTGTGGAGACCAAGTCCCTGGTCTGTTTAACGCAGAGGTTAATAAGTTCTTGATTAGTAAGGGCATTGAAGGTTACGGGGAAAAGGTAGGAGAATGGGGCATAGTGGCTAGGAAAAGTTTTACACTAACATCAACCTGGTTTTAATTCCCGGTGCTACCTGTAAGGAATTTGTACGTTCTCCCCCGTGACCGTGTGGGTTTCCTCCAGGTGCTCTGGTTTTCTCCCACAGTCCAAAGTTGTACCGGTTAGTAGATTAACTGGTCATTGTAAATTGACCTGTGATTAGGCTGGGATTAAATTGGGAGATTGCTGGGTGGCGAGGTTCGAAGGGCAGGAAAGGCCTACTCCACGCTGTATATCAATAAATAAACAAACAAACAAACACAGATATGAGTAAATAAATAAATGGGATTGAGAGGGATAATACATCAGCCATGATGGTTTGGCGCAGCAGACTTCTACTTCCAACAAAGTTGGGGCTTTGCTGTCAATAACAAAGATTAAATATTACGTTTTCATTGGGTTCCCTTTCTTCTGAATTAAGGCCCATGAAGAACAGGAATGTGTAGCATTACTGAATACAGAAATAGGTAAATAAACGTTGATCTTATAGTTCTCATCTTTTCATTCAAATCACAGAGCAGAGGAAGACCATTTCCCCACCACCAGCACCCAGAAGAGCAGCCCGTCGTACTTTCCCAAACTCCAGTCCATTATTTCCCTTTGTGTCTATCCAGTTCCTTTTTGAAAATGGTTTCTTACCACCCTGACAGCTGATCAGTTCAAAATTGTACGTATTCTGCATGAAATGTTTTTCCATCTATCTCCTTCTACCCGCGACCTTGAAACCCCCTTCACACGTCCCCCACCCCCATCTGCTTAACCTGGCTAGTGACAGACCCGTACATCTCTATCAAATCAACTCTCAACCTTCATTGCTTTAAGGAGAATAACCCCAGCTTCTCCAGCTTCTCATGTTTTCTGACTCATTACTCGAGACCATTGATGCAGAAGTATAGCCTTTACACCAAGCCACATGTTGCCACCCCTGTCTGGTTCTGCATAAACCCTGGCAGATATACTTCATATGCACGTACAAAGGGACTGATGGAGAATGTCTTGGTCACCACCTCAGTGGCCCAAGATATACTAACCAGTGAAACAAAGAGCAATTAAAATCATTGACACTGAGGAAGACAATAGTATTTAAAGCTGATATGAATTGACTCTCATATTCCAATTCATGATATGATTAAATCGGAGTTCTTACCTGCGGAAGTCAGCAGGATATGGCTGAGTGCAACTGTGAAAGAGTAGTCCCAAACCCTTTCCTTAACTATAGCTGCAAACAGCAGACCGCTGATGAAATATGTCAGTTCCATTGACAGCAGGTTCACTAGGAGAGTGAAGAAAGAAACTTATTGACAAGATTCATTACAAGTACCACTATAAAGCCATTTTATTATAAACTATTAGCAAAAACTAACAAGCATAAGCAGTAAACGAACAAAACCACTGGAAATACTACTTTATTTTGAGGTAAGTAGACCAAAACTGGTTTAGTCTCAGCAATAGGTTGTACAACTATGATAAAACCTAAACTCGTAAATGGTAGGGCGACCCTATGATCCTCTCTTATTAAACTCTCTATTTTTAAACTCCAGTTCGTTTTCAATAATTGCAAAAATGCCACTTGCCTTCTTAATTACACATTGGATCTGCATACCAACCTTTTCTGATTCAAGTCAAGTCTATAGTCATTTAGCTATATACATGTTTACCATCAAACGAGCCAACATTTCTCTGGACCAGGGTGTAAAGCACCCAAGTACCCATAACACACATAATACGTAATAACTTATGAAAGTAAGGCTAAAATCTACAGATGAATTACGCATAATTAAACAAAGTAAAGTGCACAAGTTAAATATTGGAAGGTACAGAACAGTTTAACCGGCGACATTTTGAATGTGACACGGCAGCGACTTCAGAAGCCTAATGGCCTGAGGGAAGAAACTGTTTCCCATCCTGGAGGTTTTGTCTTTATGCATCGGAGTCTCCTGCCTGATGGTAGAAAGTTAAGGTGGAAGCTGGATGGATGGGTGGGATCCTTAATAATACGAAGGGCCCTGTGAACACAATGCTCCTGATATATGTCCCCGATGAATGAAGGGAGACCCTATGATCCTCTCGGCCATTCTCACAAATCCTTTGAGGGGACGACCAGTCCGATGTTCTGCTGCTCCCAGACCAGATGGAGATGCAACTTGTTGGGATGCTCGAAGTGGCACTTCACCTCTTGGATTCCTCTGAATTTCACTCACACCGAGTCTCTCTCCATTTCCATAATAACTTGCCTTTTGCTTCCAGAGGTGCATTACCCCAAATATCCCCTAAGCCAATCATTCTATCTATGTCAGAATGCAGAATCACTGCATCCTCCTCACAACACATTCTTCCACCCACGTATGTATCATCTGCAAACTTGGAAACCTTACATTTCATTCCTTCCTCTAATTCATTAATGTCAATAGTATATAACTGAGAGCCGATCTCTCCACTCTAGTTACATCCAAACCCAGCCTGATAAGGACCCATGTATTTCAGCGTTTTACAACTTGCAGGGATTCAGGTTGCTCATCTAGTGAGCCCAAAATAAATAATAATTCTACTCCACAGCTCTTTGATCATATTATAATTTTGAAACTCTTCAATCAGCTGTGTAATTTTTCTTACCTAGGTACTTTGAGCTGGATGTTGAAGCTGGAGTTTTAAAGTCAAATGGAATCAACCCATCGAATGAATCAAGACTGCAATGCACAAAGAGTTTCAGGAACATATGAATATAGGACATGGAAGCAAACGTAGACCATTCAGCCCATCATCCCTGTTCAATCATTCAATAATTTCATGGCTGATCTTTTACCTCAGCACCATCGTTCCGAACAAACCCAATTCCCATAATAAACAAAAACAGATCTAGTCTTGAACGTGTTCAGCGACTGGGTTTCTGCAATGATTAAATAACTTTGGGGAGAAGAAATTTCTTGTCATCTTTTCTCAGATTGATCCCTTACTTTGAGATGGTCAGGAACCCCAACAAGTCCACGTCTACCTCGTTAAGCCTCTTAAGAGCTAATGAAAGACAAACATTACAAATTGTAGGTGCCCTATATTATGTGCTGGGCATTCATAATGTGTATATGGTAACTCATCACATTAGTGGGGACGTGGCAAAAGCGAAGGGAATAAGTTACTTATAGATGCTTATTTTTGGGACCGTGAAGGTCATATCTTTGCTGATTGCTGAGATAACGCTCAATAATGCTTAACTGTTTGCTAATTGCTAATTAAGGAACAGAATGAGGAATTCGAATCTTTGGAGCAGTGGCGTGTCACACAAGTATAACAACGCCGTGGAGTCGCAGGCTGATAGCAATTGTTTTGTTTTGATTTTGGATCCATTTTGCCACGACACAAACCTTCCCAGAGCTTGCTTCCCAAAGAATGAATTATTTTTAAATTTAAATATGGGCATAAGGGAATGTCAACAGAATAAGATTGTTGGTCCATTGAGTCCATCGGACACCATTTTTAATACACTAAGAACATTCTCATTTCCAATCCCCAGCCATTAATGGTGAAGTTACTAAATTTACTAGCCATTCTTTCTAGTATTTCTTTCAGGAATTTTTGTGTACTAAAAAGCCATTTGCACAATTACTAAATCATTATGTTCACGACTATTTTGGCATACTAATTAACTGAATAAGCAGCTTTCAATGCCCCAGATAATGAAAGCCAATATTCAGTATGGCTTTTGTCTCGCTATGCTGCCATCTTCCAAGGCTCTTTGGTCTTCCAGACCAAGATCCATCCCTTCCTCGATACTTCCAATGATCGGACTGTCCATGGTGCTTTTCCCAGCCTCCTTAATACTCCCAAAACACATCACATTATGTTTATCAGTGCTAATATTATCAGCCATTTCTCAAACGTGCACACAAAATATTGGAGGAACTCAGCAGGTCAGGCAGCATCTATGGAAATGAAAGAAGAACATAGAACACAGAAATTTGCAGCACATTACAGGCCCTTCGGCCCACAATGTTGTGCCAATCGTGTAACCTACTCTATAGACTGCCTAGAATTTCCCTACCACGTAGCCCTCTATTTGTCTAGGCTCTACGTACCTATCTAAGAGTATCTTCAAAGACACTATTATATCCGCTTCCACCACCACTACCAGCAGTGCAGTCCACGCACCCACCACTCTGTGTGAAAAACTTACCCCTGATGTCCCCTCGGTACCCATTTCCAAGCACCTTAAAACTATGACCCCTTGTGTTAGCCATTCCATCCCTGGGAAAAAGCCTCTGGCTATCCACACGATCAATGCCCCTCATCATCTTATAGACCTCTATCAGGTCACCTCTCATCCTCCATCGCTCCAAGCAGAAAAGACCAAGTACACCCAACCTATTCTCATAAGGTACGCTCTTCAATCCAGGTAACACCCTTGTAAATGGCTTCTGCACTCTCTCTATAGTATCCATGTCCTTCCTGTAGTGAGGTGACCAGAACTGAACACAGTACTCCAATTGGGGTCTGACCAAGGTCTTATACAGCTGTAACATTACCTCTCGGCTCTTGAACTCAATCCCATGGTTGATGAATGCCAACACACCACACGCCTTCTTAACAACACTGTCAACCCGCGCAGCAGCTTTGAGTGTCCTATCAACACAGACCCCAAGATCTCTCAGACCCTCCACACTGCCAAGAGTCTTACCATTTATATTATAATCTGTCTTCAAATTGGACCTAACAAAATGAACCACTTCACCCTTATCTGGGTTGAACTCCATCTGCCACTTCTCAGCCCAGTTCTGCATCCCGTTGCTGTCCCGCTGTAACCCCTGACAACCCTCCAGACTACCTACAGCACCCCCAACATTTGTGTCATCAGCAAACTTACTAACCCACTTTTCTACTTCTTCATCCAGGTCATTTGTAAAAGTCACAAAGAAGAGGGGTCCCAGAACAGATCCCTGCAGAACACCACTGGTCACCGACCTCCATGCAGAATATGAACCATCTACAAACACCCTTTGTCTTCTGCTGGCAAGCCAATTCTGGACTCACAAAGCAGGGTCTCCTTGGATCCCATGCCTCCTTACTTCCTGAAGGAGCCTTGCACGAGGAACCTTTTCAAATGTCTTACTGAAATCCATATACACTACTTCCCTACTCTACCTTCAAAGTGTTTTATTACATCCTCAAAGAATTCAATCAGGTTCATGAGGCACGAGACAAAGCCATGCAGGCTATCCCGAATTAGATTATGTCTCTCCAAATGCTCATAAATCGTACCTTTCATGACCTTCTCCAACAACTTGCACACCACTGAAGTCAGACTCACTTGTCTACAATTTCCCAAGTTATCTCTACTCCTTTTCTTGAACAAGGGAACAACATTTGTAACCCTCCAATCCTCCGGTACTTCTCTCGTCCCTATTGATGATGCAAAGATCATCACAAGAGGCTCAGCAATCTCCTCCCTCGCTTCTCACAGTAGCCTAGGGTATACCTCATCCGATCCCGGTGACTTATCTAACTTGATGCTTTTCAAAAGCTCCAGCACATCCTCTTTCTTAATGTCTATATATTCCCAAGTATTTCAGTCCACTGTAAGTCATTCCTGCAATTGCCAAGGTCTTTTTCCCTAGTGAATAGGGAAATGCACAATGCCCCAGCCTTAATCCAGTCCACACAGTCTCCTCTCTTCTGTATCCACTACCTACCCCAGTACCTGCAACACTCTTTTGTATTTGATATAAATGCCTCCCTTTCCCCTCCCTGTCCCATCTTTCTTGACACATTTGGTTGATTTTTTTTCCCAGATTACACACTTAACCTCTGCTTTACTGATACAAATGTGCATTTCTATATTTTCTTTCTTTAACGCCCTCTTTGACAACTCATCCACCCTCTCATTCCCCTTCACCCCTACATGTGCTGGAACCCATAGAAATTTTACCTGACCTCCCTGATTTGCAATTCTTGTGACTGACTGAAGGACTTCGTAAAGTACACCTTGCTGACTGTTTGAGTGAAAAGACCTTAAACTTGCTGGAACTGAGGATGAATCTGAGCATATCAACACTTTGACTTGCCTAGCTTTCTCCACCCATCGCAACACAACCAACACTACCAGCAACTCCACTTTCACAGTTTCAAAACAACAAAAAAGGAAAAGGGCCCGAAGCAAAAGTTTGGGCACCCTGCACGGTCAGTACTTAGTAACACCCCCTTTGGCAAGTATCAGAGTTTGTAAACACTTTCTGTAGCCAGCTGAGAGACCTTCAATTCTTGTTTGGGGGATTTTTACCCATTCTTCCTTGCAAAAGGCTTCTAGTTCTCTGAGAATCTCGGGCCGTCTTGCATGCACTGCTCTTTTCAGGTCTATCCGCAGACTTTCAATGATGTTTAGGTCAGGGGACTTTCAGGGACATGGCAAAACCTTCAGCTTGCGCCTCTTGTGGTAGTCAATTGTGGATTTTGAGGTGTGTTTAGGATCATTATCCTGTTGTAGAAGCCATCCTCTTTTCATCTTCAGCTTTCTTACAGATGGTGTGATGTTTGCTTCCAGAATTTGCTGGTATTTAATTGAATTCATTCTTCCCTCTACCAGTGAAATGTTCCCCATGCCACAGGCTGCAACACAAGTCCAAAGCATGATTGATCCACCCCTGTGCTTAGCAGTTGGAGAGGTGTTCTTTTCACGAAATTCTGCACCCTTTTTCCTCCAAACATACCTTTTCTCATTGCGGCCAACAAGTTCTATTTTAGCTTCATCAGGGCTTGTTTCCAAAATGCATCAGACTTGTTTAGATATTCCTTTGCAAACTTCTGATCCTGAACTTTGTGGTGAGGACGCAGGAAAGATTTTCTTCTGATGACTCTCCCATGAAGGTCATATTTGTGCAGGTGTCGCTGCACAGTAGAACAGTGCACCACCACTCCAGAGTCTGCTAAATCTTCCTGAAGGTCTTTTGCAGTCAAACAGGGGTTTTGATTTGCCTTTCTAGCAATCCTACGAGCAGTTCTCTTGGAAAGTTTTCTTGGTCTTCCAGACCTCAACTTGACCTCCACCATTCCTGTTAACTGCCATTTCTTAATTACATTACAAACTGAGGAAATGGCTACGTGAAAACGCTTTGCTATTTTCTCATAGCCTTCTCCTGCTTTGTTGGCATCATTTATTTTAATTTTCAGAGTGCTAGGCAGCTGCTTAGAGGAGCCCATGGCTGCTGATTTTTGGGACAAGGTTTGAGGAGTCAGGGTATTTATAAAGCTTTGAAATTTGCATCACCTGGCCTTTCCTCACAATGACTTGTTAGCCGTAGCCCTAACAAGCTAATTAAGGTCTGAGACCTTGGTAAAAGTTATCGGAGAGCTCAAATCTCTTGGGGTGCCCAAACTTTTGCATGGTGCTCCTTTCCTGTTTTTCACTCTAAAATTGTACAAAACAAAAATAATACACTAATCTTGCTTAAAATGTTGAAAAGAATGTTTCATCTTTAATTTTATGACTTTTGGAGATCAGTTCATCTACTCACTTAACTATTCACAGTTACAGAAATTTTGACCAGGGGTGCCCAAACTTTTGCATGCCACTGTAACTGCGACAATAAACGTCTTCTATCCGCCAGATAACTGGATACACCATTTTAGTGCAAACCTGTGATTTTTGTTGCTCCTGTATTCACAGCTCCGGTAGACAGCTGATGCATTCAAAGCAGTCCTGATTTATACAGAGGGTCTGTCTCCCGAGATACGGTTATACACCTCACTAACTTGCTCAGTTACAGTTGCTTGAACAAACACTTCCATTCAATACCTTTGTCTCTATTGTAAATATTGGAGTGATTGGAGACAAGTACATCAAAACTCTTTGGCATTACCTCAGCAGTGCCTCTGGTGGAAATCAACCGATAGATTTAATTTCAAAGACTGAGACTGAGCAGCTACATTTACAGATTTCATCTTTTGGTTGGCTAATTATTCATCTCTGAACGGAGACCAGCGACACTGACCGATCCCTACCTCTGTCCCTGCAGTTTCCCATTTTGGTCTGTCCTTCAGCTTCTTCCTGGTGATACACACACTCACTCAGTCTCAGTCTCTCACACTCACAGTCTCTCTCAGTCTCTCTGTCTCACACACAAACACACAAACACACACGGAACAATTGTACAATTGTGTTTCTATGTTATAGTGACTGTCCTGTTGTGCATTCTATTTATTATTAATTACTGTAAATTGCACATTGCACATTTAGATGTAGACATAACATAAATATTTTTACTCCTCATGTATATGAAGGATGTAATTCATAAAGCAATAGAATTCAAAACATACAAACACAAATTCGGACAAATATACACTAGAAAAACAGAGATCAGGATGGAAACGGTCAATGAACATGTTGCTGATGTACAAACAGGAGAAAATCTGCAGATGCTGGAAATCCAAGGCAACACAATGAACTCTGCTGATTCCTCCAGCATTTTGTGTGATGTAGCAGTCTTTAATGGGCATCTCAAATCTCATCAAAGGACAAAAGAAATAGGGAAGAAATATTCCAATCTGCAAAGGAAGAGGCAAACCAGCTACAGGAATAAATACAGTACTCAAAATAGGCAGATGAATGGATGCAGGAGATAAAACTGCGTAGATTGTATAAACACGGGAAAATCTGCAAATGCTGGAAATCCAAGTTCCTCCAGCATTTTGTGTGTGATGTTGCTGATCTAATAGTCTTTAATGAGCACCTCAAATGTCAAAAGAAATTGAGAAATATTTCAGTTGGCAAAATAATGAGCAACACACATAAAAATTGCTGGTGAACGCAGCAGGCCAGGCAGCATCTATAGGAAGAGGTACAGTGGACGTTTCACATCCCTGCTCTTGTATTCTTGACCTCTTGAAATGAATGCTAACATTGCATTTGCCTTCCTCACCACCAATTCAACCTGCAAGTTGACCTTTAGGGTGTTCTACACAAGTAGTCCCAAGTCCTTTTGCATCTCTGATTTTTGGATTTTCTCCCCGTATGGAAAATAGTTCGCACATTTATTTCAACTACCAAAGTACATGACCGTGCATTTTCTAACATTATATTTCATTTGCCACTTTTCTGCCCATTCTCCTAATTTGTCCAAGTCCTCCTGCATCCTACCTGCTTACTCAACACTACCTGCCCCTCCGCCAATCTTTGTATCATCTGCAGACTTGGCAACAAAACCATCTATTTCACCATCTAAATCATGAGGTACAGCATAAAAAGAATTGGTCCCAACACCGACCCCTGCGGATCATCACTAGTCACAGGCAGCCAACCTGACAAGAATACTATACTCCCACTAGCTGCATGCCTGTTCTTACCAGATGATTTTACAACTCGTTCTTTATTAATGCTTCCCTTATCTTACACACAATACACATCAAGCTTACTGGTCCATAGTTACAAGGGTCAGCGCAGTCACCCTTCTTACATACCAGTAAAATGTTAGCCTATTTCAAGACCTTCAGGATTTTACCAATCTTAAGAGAATTTTGAATAATTCTTGTTAGGCCTTTGTATTTTCAATGATAGACTAATTTAAGTACCCTTGGATATATGTTGTCTGACACTGAGATTTATTAACTTTCAGCCTTTTCACTTTCTAAGATCTCAGAGTCACTTCAGGGAACTTTATTTTTCTCTACACTTACTGGCATATTGCTAGCATCTTTGCAGGTGAACACTTTAGCAAAATAAGGGTTGAGAGTATCCGCTGTGTCCTTCTCTGCATAATTTAATACCCCACTGTTATTCCAAATACAATTAGCTTCCCACTTGACGTTTCTTTTACAACTAAAATATTGACAAAGTCTCTTGGGGTTCAATGTTATCATTATCAGGAATATCCTTCTCAAGCTGCCTTTGGCAATCACAATTTCCCACTTGACTATAGCTCTCATATTTGCATATACCCTGTGGTTAAAATGTATTACAGGGGTATTATTTTTTCTGTAGTCCATATATAGATGTCACCCATGTACACAAGGAACAGTGTCCTACACCCAATGCCTGCACCATCCAGCTCGCCTTTGGACTCTGGAAGGAAACCGATGTGGTCACCTTCTGTTTGCTCCATGCAACACTTGGCCTGTGGGCCTGATCTCCATGATCTTCAATGTCAAGAACGTGGCAGTTTTTAAACAAGGTTCTCAGACAGTCAGCCTGAGTCCACTAACACTTTTTGGAAACTTTTGCCTGTACCTGATTCTATGAATTCTGTAAGTTCAAAGTGAGACGAAGGAATCCTGGTGGTTCCCCTGTGGCAGGGAAAGTAAACGTTAGGCAGTGTGGTAGTGACAGGAGACTCAGTACTTAGTGGGGACAGACAGTTGATGCTGTGACAGCAAAATAAACACAAGGATGGTGTGTTGCCTCCCTGGTGCTGGGGTCCAGGGTGTAGAGGTGCGGCTGTAGGATATTGTCAAGAGGAAGGGTGAAAAGCCAGAGGTTCTGTTGCAAATTGGCACCAATGTCATTGTCAAAAACTGAGAAGAGATCCTACATACTGAGTGTATAGAATTAGGAAAGAGGCCTCTTTCCATCTGTCACCCATGTAAACAAAGATCAGTATCTTGTGGCCAGTGATCACACCATCTATCTTGCCTTTGGCCTCTGGAAGGAAACCAGTGCGGTCTGCAATAAGGTATAATTGCAGTTCCACTCAGAGCTCCTCCCCAGACCCAGGACAGCACACAATGGCAATACCGCAATTTGTGAGTGTAATCACACTTACAGCAAAATATTCCCAACCGGCCACAATTTGACAACTGCACTGGTCCTGGAATTGCTGAGATTTGCTCCCGGAATCAGGCACTGGCTCTCGCTGCTTCTCATCCCAGACCGAACTTCGCAATCTGACCGTGAACTTGGGCTCTGACTCTGCAGGACGTAACTGTCATTGATATGGCCCTCACCATATCCACAGTAACTGCACTATCTTATATCGCCACTTCCTTCTGTCTCCCATGTACACAAAGGACAGTATATTGCGGCCAGTGAATGCACCATCCAACTCGCCTTTGGTCTCTGGAAGGAAACCGATGCAGTCACCGACTATTCGCCAGACAGCACTGGTCCACGAACAATTTTGGTAACTTTTGCCTGTACGTGATTCAATAAATTTCTTAAAGTTAAAAATGAGATGAAGAAACCCTGGTGGTTCCCCTGTGGCAGGGAAAGGTCAAGTCATGCAGTGCATTAGTGATTGGGAACTTGATAGTTAGTGGTACAAATAGGAGATACTGTGCACACAACAGAGACTCCAGGATGCTGTGTTGCCTCCTGGGTGCTCGGGTCCAGATCTATCAGGGTGTCTGCAGAATATTCTCAAGGGGAAGGGTGAGCGGCCAGAGCTCATTGTGCATATTGACACTAATGTCATTGCCAAAAACGGGGATGAGCTTCTACAGACTGAGCATATAGAGACAGGAAATGGTGTGAAGAGAAGGACCTCCAAGGTAGTAATTTCTGGATTACTCCCGGTGCCATGGGCAAGTGTAGCTAGGAACAGAATTACAGCATAATTGAATGATTGATTGAGGAGATGGTGCAGGGGGCAGGGTTTCATGCTCGGATCAATGGAAACGTTTACTGGGCAAGGACTGATCTGTAGAACAGGGACAGGTTGCACCTGAACTGGAGGGGAACTAATATGCTGGCCGGGAGTTTTGCTAATGCTACTCAGAGGGTTTAAACTAGTTTTGCAGGGGGCTGGGAATTGGAACCCCAGGTCAGTAAGTGAAGGATTAGAACCAAAGGTAGATATCAGTGAAAGTATGGCCAGGCAAAATCAAATTAACAGGTATTATGAGACATATCGTTTCAATGGTGTGTATTTGAATGTCAGGAATATTATGGACAAAGGTGATTAACATAGAACATAGATCAGTACATGGATCTACAATGTTGTGGCCATTACAGAGACTTTGTTGAGAGATGGGCAGGGATGCACAATTAATCTACCAGGCTTTTGAAGTTTTTGAAAAGATAGAGAAGGAGGTAAAAGAGGTGCGAGTTGGGCTACCAGTCGGGGACAATATTACAGCTGCACTCAGGAGAGATCTAGTAGAGGGTTCAGACGCTGAGTGCATTTGGGTAGAACTCAAGAACAGGAAGGTAGCAATCAAACTAATGGGATTGTACTACTACCTAGTGTTGGGTAATGAGTCTATTCAGGTGGCTGCCCCTGCAGTGGGTGAGCAGTTAGCTGACAGGGACCACAACTCTCTCACTTTTAAGATAGTTATAGATAAGGATGGGGTATTTTTTAATCAGAGAAGGGAAAGTTATGAGGGTATTATGCAGGGACTCAGAACGGTTAATTGGAAATAACTTTTCTTCTGGAAAATCCCTATCAGACATGGGGAGAGTGTTTAAAGATCAATTGCACAGAGTACAGGAAAGGTATATTCCTTTTAGGGGGAAGGACAGGGATGGAAAGAGAAGGGAAACTTGGGTGCCCACAGAAGTGATAAATTTAGTCAAGAAGGAAAAGGAAAAGTATGTCAAATTTTGGAAGTTAGGATCAAATGGAGTAGATGAAGGTTATACAGAATCCAGAAAAGAACTAAAAAAGGAAATTTATGAAAACAAGAGGGGCCATGAGAAGTCAATGGCAAGTAGAAATAAGGTAAATCACAAGGTACTCTGTACATACATCAAGATAAGAAGATAACTTGGGAGAGCGGAGGACACCTCAAGGATAAAAAGAGAATCATTTGCTTGGATGTGCAGGATATGAGTGAAATACATCATAAGTACTTTGCTTCAGTATTTACCAATGGGGAAAGATTTAGACTCGGCGACAATGCTGCATGCATAAATGTGTCAGGGAGTTTGGAGGGCAAGGAGGTAGATCCCTGTCTCAGAGGCCAATGTTAAGCTGCCTTTAAAGAGAGTGAACTCTCGCAAGGTGGAATGTCCCGATGGCGTACCTTCTAAGACACTGAAAACCTGTACCAACTAACTGGCGGGGGTATTCAAGGGCATTTTCAACCTCTCACTGCTATGGGCAGATGCTTCCACTCGTTTCAAAAAAGCAACAATTATACGAGTGCCTAAGAAGAATAATGTGAGCTGCCTTAATGACTATGGTCTGGTAGCACTTACATCTACAGTGATGAAATCCTTTGAGAGGTTGGTGATGACACGACTGAACTCCTGACTCAGCAAGATCCTGGACCCATTGCAATTTGCCTATTGCCACAAGTGTTCAACAGCAGATGCAATCTCAGTGGCTCGTCACAAGGCTTAACACCACCTGGACAGCACAAACACCGATGACAAGACTATTGCTCAGTGTTTAATACCATCATCCCATAATCCTGATTGAGAAGTTGCAGAACCTGGGCCTCTGTCCCTCCCTCTGCAATTCAATACTCAGCTTCCTAACCGGAAGGCCACAATCTGTGCGGATTGGTGATAACCTCTTCTCTTTGCTGGCAATCAACACTGGTGCACCTCAGGGGTGTGTGCTTAGACCACTGCTCTACTCTCTCCATACTCTTGACTGCGTGGCTAGCAACAGCTCAAATATCATCTATAAATTTGCTAATGATATAACCATTGTTGGTAGAATCTCAGGTGGTGATGAGAGGTCCTACAGGCATGAGATATGCCAACTAATGGAGGGGTGCCACAGCAACAACCTGGCACTGAATGTCAGTAAGACGAAAGAGCTGATTGTGCACTTCCAGAAGGGTACGACGAACGAGCACATACCAGTCCTCATGGAGGGATCAGAAGAGGAGAGATGAAGCAGTTTCAAGTTCACGGGTGTCAAGATTTCTGAGGATCTAACCTGGTCAAAACATATCAATGCCTTTATAAAGAAGGCCAGACAGCAGCTATACATCATTTTGAATTTAAAAAGATTTTGTAAGTCAACAAATACACTCAAAAGCGTCTATAGATGTACCGTGGAGAGTATTCTGACAGGCTGCACCACTGTCTTGTAAGGGGAGGGGTGGTGGTGGAGGACGGAAAGAAGTTGCAGAGGGTCATAAATTGAGTCGGCTCCATCTTGGGTACTTGCCTACAATTTACCCAGGAGATCTTCAAGGAGTGCTGTCTCAGAAAGGCAGCATCCAATATTGAGAACCTCCAGAGCCCAGGGCATTCCCTTTTCTCACTATTCCCATCAGGTAGGAGGTACAAAAGCCTGAAGGTGCACATTCAGCGCTTTAGGAAAAGCTTCCAGTCTGCTATCCGATTCCTAAATGGATTTTGAACCCTTGGACACTCCCTAACTTTTTAATATATGTTATTTCTGTGTTTTTGCATGATGTTAATCTAATCAATTTTCCTATACTGTAATTGATTTACTTCTTTATTTATTATTATTTATTATATTATATATTTAATTTAGTTTTTTTCTTCTTCTGTGTTATGTATTGCATTGAACTGCTGCTTCTAAGTTAACTAACTTGATTCTTATTCTGATAATAAGGGTAATGACACAATTGTATTGGAGACTTCAATATGCAAGGGGATTGGGAAGGTCAGGTTGGTGTTGATTCACAGGAGAGGGAATTTGTTGAATGCCCATGAGATGGCTTTTTAGAGCAGCTTCTGCTTGAGCCTGCTCGGTGAAAACCTATCTTTAGACTGCGTGTTGAGTAATAGCCCCGATCTCATTAGGGAGCTTAATGTGAAGGAACCCTTAGGAGGCAGTTATCATAATATGATTGAATTCATACTGCAATTTGAGAGGGTGAAGCATTACTCACATATATCATAGCCCAATGGAATAAAGTGATTTACAGAGGCATGAGAGAGGACCTTGCCCGGGTGGATTGGAGCCCAGGTGGATTGGAGGTTGATACTGGCAGGGATTACAGCAGAGCAGAGGTGGCTGAAGTTTCTGGGAATATTGCACAAGGTGCAGGATAGCTGTGTTGCACAGAGAAAGATGATCTCACATTGACAGGAGTACCTACAAGGTTGGATAAAAAAGTTTTTTTTTCGTTATATATCAAGTAAAAGGGAGTTGAGGGTTGTTATTGAACCAATGGCAAATGATGCTGGTAAGATAGTACTGGGGGACAAAAAATAGAAGATGAACTTAATGAGGACTTCACATCTGTCTTCACTGTAGAAGATGCTAGCTATTGTGACGAGAATACACATAAATTAAGATGTTTGCTGGCCTGGGCTAGCACCAGAGGCATCAGCAGTTGGTCTGCCACCTGTCCTCAGGGGAAGGAGAGATAAGGAACACAATGAAGCAGCATCTGGAGATGTGTAATGAAGGGACGGGAGAGAGAGATATCTACAGCGGCTCCCCCTTTGAACCCTGAACTGTTTGAAGTGATGGACAGGCGATCTGGAGATGTGTAATGAAGGGACGGGAGAGAGAGAGCTGTCTAGAGCGGCTCCCCCTTTGAACCCTGAACTGTTTGAAGTGATGGACAGGCGATACCCCAGCAGGGGGATAAAAAGGGACAGGTTCGCTAAGGCAGGACACACACGACACCCGAGGTAACGAGACCCTGGAAGCAGTGCGCCTATCACAAGTCGGTGGAAAGCTCTTGGACGGCTGATCGGGGGATCAGCCTTAAACGCACAGGGTGGAAAGGTACGATCAGCGGGAACTCGGTGTGTGTCCACCCTTGCTTGGGTGCCGGGTTCACTGCAGAGGATCGACCGCATCTGGAGGAGGGGTCACAGTCGGTGACCTCAGGTGACATCACAAAGGACTCGCCCGAAAGCTGCTTGTGAGCAATATCGCAGGTCTGTGAGTGGAAGCCGTTCTGAATGATCAGTCGTTCTCGTTTTCTCTCTCCCTCCCCCCACGTTGTCCATCGCCATGGCAACGATTACTGCGAACTGAACTAAATTGGACTGAACTTTGTGTCACTTTGAAATCGGTCATTTACCCCTAGACAACGATAGAGCTTGATTGATCCTGTTATTTTAATTCTGTGCACATGTGTGTTTATCATTGCTGAACTGTTGCATTTATTATCTTTTTGATTACTGTGTTGCTTGTTTCTTTAATAAAACTTTCTTAGTTCCAGTAATCCAGACTCCAACTGAGTGATCCATTTCTGCTGGTTTGGCAACCCAGTTATGGGGTACGTAACACTATGTACCAGAGTTTTGTGAGTATCAGGGAGCAGGAGTAAATGCCATTGTTAATAAAAAAACAAAAAGTGCTAGGCAAACCCAGAGGTGTTAAGGTGGATGTCACCAGGGACTACATCTCAGATTCCTGAGAGAGGTGGCTGAAGAGATAATGGTTATGATCTTCCAAGAATCACTTGATTCTGGCATGGTCCTAGGGGACTGGGAGATTGCAAATGTCACTCCACTCTTTAAGAAGGGAGAAAGGCAAAAGGAAGGAAATGAGAGGCCAGTTAGCCTAACCTTAGTGGTTGGGAAAGTACTGGTGTCTTATTAAGGATGAGGTCTCGAGGTACTTGTAGAGGGATGATAAATAAAGTCACAGGCAGCATGATTTCTATGAAGGGGAATCTTCCTTGATAAATCAGTTAGAATTCTTCAGGGAAGTAACAAGCACTGTGGACAAAGTGATTTTCAGAAGGTGTTGAAAAGGTGCCACACATTAAGCTGCAAAACAAGATAAAATCCTAGAGCATTACAGGAAAGATACTCGCATTGATAGTGGAATGGCCGACAGGCAGGAGGCAGAAAGTGACAATTAAATAAGCCTTTTGTGGTTGGCTGCCACTGACTGGTGGTGTTCCTCAGGGGTCTGTATTGGGACTGCTACTTATCACAATGTTTATCAATGATTTAGTTAATCGAATTGAAGGGTTTGTGGCAAAGTTTGCAAATGATATGAAGGTAGGTGGAGGGGTAAGTAATGCTGATGAAGCAATGTGTTTGCAGCAGGACTTAGAGAAGTTGGAAGAATAGGCAAAAAAGTGGCAGATGGAATACAGTGTTGGAAAAGGTATGATAATGAATTTTGGTAAAAGGAACGATAGTGCAGACTGTTATCTAAATGGAGAGAAGGTTCAGGCATCAGAGGTGCAGAGGGACATAGATGTCCTCATGAAAGACATCAAAAAAGTTATTTCATAGGCTGAGTCTGTGGTAAAGAAGGTAAATGCAATGTTGGCGTTTATTTCAAGGGGAACAGAATACAAAAGCAAAGAGATAGATCTGTGCCTTTATATGCCACTAGCCAGGCCTCACTTGGAGTAAGCTTTTGGGCCTCAGAAAGGATGTGTTGTCATTGGAGACAGTCCAGCGGAGGTTCACGAGGATGATTACAGGAATGAAGGGGTTCACATATGAGGAACGTTTGTCAACCTTCAGATGTACTCACCGGAATTGAGAAGAATACGGTTCATCTAAATGAAACTTACCAAATGTTGAAAAGAATAGATAGGGTGGATATGGAGAGGATGTTTCCCATTGTAACGCGCTGTAAGGGTTCACTGCTAATGGAAAGGTTTTTTTGTAATGTTCACTGCTGGAGTAACGGTTTCTCTGTATCAGCAATGTTTGGGTTATGGCTGGAGATAACAGGACTTGGATGCATGTTAGCCAATCAGGATTTTGTTGCCCTGTCTTGTGATTCTGGAAGGGTGTGGAAAAGTTAGGGCAGACATACTTGGAGATAGGATTACTATGTGAAACAGTGGGTTAGCCATTGCAAAGATCGGGCTGAGAGAAGGGCAGGACTGATGGTTAAACATTCCAGGATTTAAATGATTCAAACAGTCCAGAGAGAGGTGAATGATGTTGGGGAGCTGCACTGCTGATCAGGCAGAATGTCACAAAGTTGAGGTCCTCCAAGATGCTCATCCAGTAAGACAATGTAGGTAGCAGTCAGAAATACGGAAGGTGCAATCACTGTAATGGGATGATACTGTAGGCCTACCAACAGACAGTGAGAGAGATTAACATATGTCAGCAGGTTATGGTCTGATAAAATATCAATAGATTTGCTGTACTGGGGTGATTAATCTCCCCAGAATTACTAGGGCTCCCTTACTGCCTGAGGCTTGGATGGGGCTTTATTTGTTAGGTGTGTTCAGAAAGGTTTCCTGAAACAGCATCTAGATGGTCACCAGGGAGGGGGATATACTTCACTTAGTCTTGGTAATAAGCCTATAGAGATGTTTGCAGTTTAATTGGGAAAGATTTAAGGATTATAAATCTGAAGGGTTTCAGATGGTTATTGATAAGGATAGACCTACAGGTCGATGAATGTAGGTTTGTGGATGGCAAGTTACATCAGAATTGGAAAGGAATCTTAGAGGGTAGTCTGGAAGTCAATGTTCCCGTTTTCCATCTGGCATGTCAGAGTCACTCACAGTCCAGTTGGTCAGAATTTTGGATTTCCCTGTCCATGTTAGGAAGGTAGAAAAGAACGGGGACTTTCAGGAACTTAGGAAGATGAAAGATATTGTATTTGTTTAAAAAAGTAGGAGGAGTCATATGTCAGATTTAGAAAGCTGAAATTGGACAGGACATTGGAAAAAACATATAGGAAGCAAGAAACAAGTCAGACTGTGAATCAGAGAAATGGCTTATGAGGTGAAGTGTACTCTGCAAAGTCAAATTTCAGAAGTTTTCTTCAGAATTCCTCTCCCTGTTGCATAGCTGTAATGACAGCTATGGCAGAGACATTTTCTGCCTGAGAACCTGGGAGATCCTGGAGTCGGTCGGTGTCACTGATAACTTCATATGAGGGAATTTGCAGTAGCTGCAGTTCCTGACTGAAAACGTGATGGAAATGGAGGTGGTGATTGACAATTTGAAGATAGGTGGAGGGACAGGTAGTGTTGCAGAAGCAGTGAATCTGCAGGAGGACAGACAGATTCGGAGAATGGACAAAGCAGTGCCAGATGCCAGGAACTGTATGGTCATGCGTATAAGCAGTAATGGTGTAGGCTGTCTTCTAAGCAGGTTAAAAATTCAAAAAAGCGGATGTGCAAAGGGACTTGGGAGTTCTCCTGTAGGATTCCTAAAGGTTGCCTTGCAGCTGAGTTTTTGGTAAGGAAGACAAATCAAACATTATCAATCATTTCAAGAGGACAAGTAAACAAAAGCAAAATTTAATGTTTTTTGTAATATAATTTGTATTGAATTTTCAAAAAGAATACATGAAAAAAATAGAATCTACCCTCCCCACTCCCCTTAACCCTCCCCCCCCCCATATATAGTCCTACCTAAAAAGAAAGAAAGAAAAAAAAAGAAAGAAAGAAAAGAACCGCCTGGGTATTGGAAGGTTTCCACATGCTCCATGGGATTCAAAATAAATTTGGTATAATTATTCGTTACTTTCCCCAAGTGACCAAGTCTTTATCGGAGCACTTAAATATGCCATCCTATCTTTTGTAAATAAGGGTGCCAAATATTCAAAAATGTTACATATTTATCTCTTAAATTATAAGTAATTTTTTCAAGTGGAATAGAACGAGCCATTTCATTATTCCAATGATCCATACTTACATAGGAATCAGATTTCCAAGTAACTGCTATAGTCTTCTTAGATACTGCCAATGCAATTTTTATAAATTCTTTCTGATATTTATTCAATTTAAGTTTCGGTTTTATCCCTTCAATATCACCTAATAGAAATAATACAGGGTTATGTGGAAGTTGAGTTCCAGTAATTTGTTCCAATAAGATTCTTAAATTTATCCAAAAGGGTTGAATTTTAAAACAAGACCAAGTAGAATGTAAAAAAAGTACCAATTTCTTGATTACACCAAAAACATTTATCAGATAGATTTGAATTTAATCTATTCATTTTTTGCGGTGTAATATATAATTGGTGCAAAAATGATATTGTACTAAACTAAGTCGAACATTTATTGTATTTGTCATACTGTCAAGACAAAGTCTTGACCAATTTGTTTCATCAATATTAATATTCAGATATGTTTCCCATTTTTGCTTTGACTTATGGGTTCCTTGTTTAATTGTCTGTTCTTGAATCAAATTATACATACAAGAAATAAATTTTTTAATTTTCCCTTTTTGTATTAAAATTTCAATTCATTAGGTTTTGGCAAAAACATTGTTTGACCCAGCTTACCTTTTAAGTAAGCCTTTAATTGAAAGTAACAAAAGAAAGTATTATTAGATATTTTATATTTATCCTTTAATTGTTCAAATGACATCAATATACTTCGTTCAAAACAATCTCCTATAAATTTAATCCCTTTTTGGTACCAATTATATAAAAGTTGATTGTCCATTGTAAAAGGAATAAGTCTGTTTTGGAACAAAGGTCTCCTTGCTAATAGAGATTTCTGTGTTTCATTATCAACATTTATCTTATTCCATAGATCAATCAAATGGGTTAATATAGGAGATTCTTTCTTTTCCCGTATCAATTTAGATTCCCATTTATATATAAAATCTTCGGGTCTATTTTCTCCTATCTTGTCTGATTCTATTTTAATCCATGCTGGTTTTCGATCATCGAAGAAAGATGCAATAAATCTAAGTTGATTTGCTTTATAATAGTTTTTAAAATTTGGAAGTTGTAACCCTCCTAACCCAAATTTACATGTCAAGTTTTCCAATGATATTTTTGACATTTTACCTTTCCAAAGAAATTTTCTCACACATTTATTTAACTCCTGAAAAAATTTCTGTGGCAATTGTATTGGTAATGTTTGAAACAAATACTGTAATCTAGGAAAAATATTCATTTTTACAACATTGACTCTACCTACTAATGTTATTGGTAATATCATCCATTTGTCAAGATCTTCTTGAATTTTTTTCAATAGTGGTAAATAATTAAATTTATATAAATTCTTTACATCATTATCAAGTCTTACACCTAAATACTTTATACCATTTACCGGCCATCTAAATTGGGTTACTAATCGACATTGACTATAGTCTCCTTTAGTAAGAGGTAAAATTTCACTTTTATCCCAATTTATTTTCTAACCTGATACCTTCCCATATTCATCCAATCTAGAAGATAATTTATGTAACGAATATCGTGGGTTTGTTAAATAGATCAAAACATCATCAACAAAAAGATTAATTTTATATTCCTCCTGATTAACTCTAACACCCATAATATCTGGATCAATTCTAATTAGTTCTGCTAATGGCTCTATCGCCAATACAAATAAAGCAGGTTATAGTGGACAACCTTGTCTAGTTGACCTTTTTAACTGGAATGGTGTTGAAATTTGAGAGTTTGTCACTACTTTAGCTTTAGGGTTAGAATATAAAGTTTTAATCCAATTTATAAAAGATGTTCCTAACCCATATTTTTCTAGTACTTTAAATAAAAAATCCCATTCTAATCTATCAAATGCTTTTTCTGCATCCAAAGCTACTACTACACTCTTCTCATCCCTTTTTTGTGCCAAATGAATTATACTGAGTAGCCGGGTTACATTATCTGCCAATTGTCTATTTTTAATAAATCCTGTTTGATCCATATGTATTAATTTTGGTAAATATTTAGATAATCTATTCGATAAAATTTTTGCTATTATTTTATAATCCGTATTCAATAAAGAAATAGGCCTGTATGATGCTGGTTTCATAGGATCTCTGTCTTTTTTTGGCAATACTATTACAATCGCTGTTGAAAAAGATTCTGGAAGTTTCTGTATTTTTTCTGCTTGACGTATTAGTTCCATAAAAAGAGGAAATAATAAATCTTTAAATTTTTTATAAAATTCAGGTGGAAAACCATCTTCTCCTGGAGATTTATTACTTTGGAGTGATCCTAAAGCTTCTTCAACTTCTTTTAATGTAAAAGGCATATCTAATCCCTTCTGTTCTTCCAAATTCAATTTTGGAAGAGAAACTTGTGATAAAAACCTTTCTATCTCATTAACATCATTTTGGGATTCTGATTGATATAATTCAGAATAGAAATTTTTAAAGGTTTCATTTATTTCGAGAGGTTTATAAGATATTTTATTTGCCCTTGTTCTAATTGCATTTATTGTTTTGGAAGCTTGTTCTGTTTTCAACTGCCAGGCAAGAATTTTATGTGCTCTCTCACCTAACTCATAATACCTTTGTTTAGTTCTTATAATTGCTTTTTCCATTCTATATGTCTGAAGCGTATTAGGGGCCAGATAATAAGTTATACGTCTAAAATTAAGAAAGAATACATGGCAGAACTAGATCAATTGGAAAAAGGGATTACAAAAATAGAAAAAGAATCTCAAAGATATATGTCAGAAGAAAAACGAAAACAACTTGTCAATAAGGAGTAGCAAAATTTAATGTTGAGGTTCAACAAGGCATTGGTCAGACTGTACTCAGAATATTATAAGCAGTTGTGGGCCCGTTATCTCAACAAAGGTATCCTGGCATTAGAAAGGCTCTAAAGAATTTCACGGGATTGATTGGTGAAAATAAAGGTTAATGCTTGAGGTGAGATTGGTGGCTCTAGGCCTGTACTCACTGGAGTTCATTAGAAATAGGGGGAATTTCATTGAGACCTATTGAATATTGAAATACCAATATAGAGTGGATGTCGAGAAGGTGTTTAATCTCTCCTTCTACCAGTACAGAGTGCCCTCCTGCTTCAAATTATCCACATTGTCCCTGTACCAGAAAAGACCAAGGTAACATTCCTCAGTTGGTGTCCTGTCACACACTGCAATAACAAGCAAATGCTTTGAGAGGCTGGTCAAGGATTACATCTGCAGCTTGCTACCACCCAAACTGGACCCCCTACAATTCCCCTACCAACATAACCAATCGACCAACGACGCAATAGCCACTGTTCAACACACAGTCCTTACACATCTGGAGAAGAAGATTGCTTGTACGAGAATGCAGTTCTTGGAGTACAGTTCAGCATTCAACATCATAATTCCACCCAGGCTCGACAAGAAGCTCAGAGACCTCGACCTTGACACTGTCTTGTGCAGCTGTATCCTGAACTTCCTGTCAGACCACCAACAGGTGGTAAGATTGGGCTCCCTCACCTCCACCCCTCTGACTCTCAATACAGGAGCTCCTCAGGGCTGTCTTCTGCGTCCCCTCCTTTACTCCCTGTACACCCTCGACTGCATCATCACCCACAGCTCTCATCTGCTAATTGAATTTGCCAACGACTTTTCATTGAGTGGCCTTATCTCAGACAATAACGAGGCGGCCAACAGGGAAGAAGTCATCCCTCTGACACAGTGGTGTCAAGAAAAGAACCTCTCCCTCAAGGTCGCAAAAACAAAGGAGCTGGTTGTGGATTACAGGAGGAATGGAGACGGGCTAGGCACTATTGACATCAGTGGATCTGGAGTTGAGAGGATAACTAGCTTTATGTTCCTCAGCATCCACATCATCATGGACCTCATGTGGTGGGTACACACCAGCTGTGTGGTGAAAAAGGCACAACAGCACCTGTTTCACCTCGGACAGTTTACAAAGTTTGGCTTGAGCCCCAAAATCCTAAAAACTTTCTACATGGGCACAATTGAGAACATCCTGACTGGCATGGGAACTGTACCTCCCTTAAATGCAGGACTTTGCAGAGAGTGGTACAGACAGCCTAGCGCATCTGTAGTTGTGAACTTCCCATGATTCAGGACCTTTACAAAGACAGGTGTGTACAAAGGGCCTGTAGGATCATTGGGGACCCAAGTCACCCCAACCACAATCTATTCCAGCTGCTGCCATCCGGGAAGTGGTACTGCAACATAAAATCCAGGACCAACAGGTTCCGGGACTGCTTCTTCCACCGGGCCATCAGACTAATTAATTCAGACTGATTTAAGTGTATTCTATATTACATTGACTGTTTGCTTTATTATAAATTATTATCAATTCCTATAATTGCACATTGCACATTTAGATGGAGAAGTAACGTAAAGATTTTTACATCATCTATGTAAGGGATGTAAGAAATAAAGTCAATTCAATTCAATTCATTCCTATGGTGGAGGCATCTATGACCAGAGTGCACAGTCTCAGAGAAGAGCTATATCCATCTAGAACAGAAATGAAGAGGAATTACTTCAGGTTGTGGGTAGTGAAACTGGAATTCATTACCACAGACAGCAGTGGAGGACAAGCCATTCAGTATAAAATAAAGGTTGATAGATTTTTGATTCATCAGTGCATCAATGGGGTGTGTGGAAAAGGCTAGAGAATGGTGTGAAGAGGGATAAAAAAAAACCTCAGCCATTCTGGAATGGTGAAGCAGACTGGATTTGGTTGAATGGCCTAATCTGCCCCTACCCCTTGTGGTCCGATCACAGCCATAACAGAAACGTGGCTGAAGGAAGGGCAGAATGGGCAGCTAAATCTTCCAGGATACAAAGATGCAGGGAAGAGGGGAGAAGGAGTTAACAACTTGAATGCAGAGGACATAATAATGATCTGTAGGGAGAGCATCATTCTCACCTGAGTTGTCTGGTGAGGCCCTATCAATACCACTTAGATATAAGGATTTGGTATTATAGAAACCCTAACAGTCAGCAGGAATTGGAGTCACAGATATGTTGAGAGACTGCAGTTGTAAACATCATAAGGTAGTATTAGAAAGAGATTTTAACTTCCTCATATCGACTGGGCCTTTCATAGTGTAAAAGGCATGGAGCTGAATTTGTGAAATGTGTCTAAGAAAGTTTCCTTCATCAAGACAGAGATGAACACTGCTTGAGAAGGCACAACACTGGGACTGCTTCTGAGAAATGATGGAGGTCAGTGGCAGAATTGTCTGTCGGTGAGCAGTCTGGCTCCAATAACCAGAATTCTCATAGATTTTCAATGGTTATTGTGAACAATATAATCCATTAAAAAGTTAAATTCCCAAACAGGACCAGAACACAGTTAGGAGCTATTAAGCGGGATCTTGCAGTGGTTGACAAGAAAGATGCATCTGGCAAGTAGGAAACCTATAAAAGTGTGATGTCAGGAGTTTGGGGCCTTCTTGTTCCTTTTAGGGTAAAGAACAAGGCTCACTGGTTGATGAGAAATACCGAGGCCATGGTTGAAAAACTGGAAATAGCCTGCTTACATTTACTCTTGAGCCCAAAGAAATTAGCTTCAGTCACCTTCACTTGCCCCATCATTGAACTATTTGCACAACCAACGAATTTACTTTCAAGGCCACCTCATCGCATATTCTCGATATTTATTGATTATTTAATTATTGTTCCTTCTTTTTGTACTTGTACTGTTTGTTGTCCTCTGTAGACAATAGACAATAGGTGCAGAAGTAGACCATTCGGCCCTTCGAGCTTGCACCGCCATTGTGAGATCATGGCTGATCATCTACTATCAATACCCGGTTCCTGCCTTGTCCCCATAACCCTTGATTCCCCTATCTATAAAATACCTATCTAGCTCCTTCTTGAAAGCATCCAGAGAATTGGCCTCCACTGCCTTCTGAGGCAGCACGTTCCACACCTCCACAACTCTCTGGGAGAAGAAGTTCCTCCTCATCTCTGTCCTAAATGACCTACCCCTTATTCTTAAACCATGCCTTCTGGTACTGGACTCTCCCAGCATCTGGAACATATTTCCTGCCTCTATCTTGTCCAATCCCTTAATAATCTTATATGGCTCAATCAGATCCCCCCTCAATCTCCTTAATTCCAGCGTGTACAAGCCCAGTCTCTCTAACCTCTCTGCGTAAGACAGTCTGGACATCCCAGGAATTAACCTAGTGAACCTACGTTGCACCTCCTCCACAGCCAGGATGTCCTTCCTTAACCCTGGAGACCAAGACTGCACACAATATTCCAGGTGTGGTCTCACCAGGGCCCTGTACAAATGCAAAGGATTTCCTTGCTCTTGTACTCAATTCCCTTTGTAATAAAGGCCAACATTCCATTAGCCTTCTTCACTGTCTGCTGCACTTGCTCATTCACCATCAGAGACTGATGAACAAGTACTCCTAGATCTCTTTGTATTTCTCCCTTACCTAACTCCACACGGTTCAGGTAATAATCTGCCTTCCTGTTCTTGCTCCCAAAGTGAATAACCTCGTACTTATTCACATTGAACGCCATCTGCCAAGTTTCTGCCCACTCACCCAGCCTATCCAAGTCACCTTGAATTCTCCTAACATCCTCATCACATGTCACACTGCCACCTAGCTTAGTATCATCAGCAAACTTGCTGATGTTATTCACAATGCCTTCCTCTAAATCATTGATGTAAATCGTAAACAGCTGTGGTCCCAATACCGAGCCCTGTGGCACCCCACTAGTCACCACCTGCCATTCCGAGAAACACCCATTCACTGCTACCCTTTGCTTTCTAGCTGCCAACCAGTTTTCTATCCACGTCAATATCCTCCCCACAATGCCATGAGCTCTGATTTTACCCACCAATCTCCTATGTGGTACCTTATCAAATGCCTTCTGAAAGTCAAGGTACACCACATCCATTGGATATCCTGTGTCTATCTTCCTGGTTACATCCTCGAAAATCTCCAATAGATTAGTCAAGCATGATTTGCCCTTGGTAAATCCATGCTGGCTCGGCCCAATCCTATCAATGTTATCAAGATATGCCGCTATTTCATCTTTAATAATGGACTCTAGCATCTTCCCCACTACTGATGTTAAGCTAACAGGGCGATAGTTCTCTATTTTCTCCCTCCCTCCTTTCTTAAAAAGTAGGATAACATTAGCCATTTGCCAATTCTCAGGAACTGGTCCTGAATCTAAGGAACATTTGAAAATGATCACCAATGCATCCGCAATTTCCAGAGCCACCTCTTTTAGTACCCTAGGATGCAGACCATCTGGACCTGGGGATTTGTTAGCCTTCAGTCCCATCAGTCTACTCATCACCGTTTCTTTCCTAATGTCAATCTGTTTCAGTTCCTCTGTTACCCTATGTCCTTGGCCCATCCATACATCTGGAAGATTGCTTGTGTCTTCCCTAGTGAAGACAGATCCAAAGTACTTATCAAATTCGTCTGCCATTTCTCTGCTTCCCATAACAATTTCTCCCAATTCATTCTTCAAGGACCAAACATTGTTCTTAACTATCTTACTTCTTTTCACATACCTATGTTACGTACCCCGTAACTGGGTTGCCAAACCAGCAGACATGGATCACTCAGTTGGAGTCTGGATTACTGGAACTAAGGAAGTTTTATTAAAGACATAAGCAACACAGTACTCTAATAGTAAGGATATTAATGCAACAGGTTAGCAATGAATAAACACACATGTACACAGAACTAGGATAATAGGAACAATCAAGCTCTATTGTCGTCTAGGGGTAAATGACCAGTTTCAAAGTGACAGAGTTCAGTTTAGTTCAGTTCGCAGTTATCGCCATCGCCGTGGGAGAGAGAGAGCGAATGAATATTCAAATCGGAGTCCAAACAGACCTTCGATATTCCTCACAGTCAGTTTTCGGGCGAGCCCTTTGTAATGTCTCCTGAGGTCAACAACTGTGACCCCTCCGTTTCAGATACGATCATTCCTCTGCAGTGAACCTGGCACCCAGGCAAGGGCAGACACACACCAGGTTCCCGCCGATCGTACCTTTCCACCCTATGCGTCTATGGCTTGGTCCCGCGACAGCACTCCAAAACTCCCACCAACTTGTGGGAGGCGCACCGCTTCCAGGGTCTCGTTACCTCGTGGTATCATGTGTGCTGCCTTAGCGAACCTGCCCCTTTTTATCCTCCTGCTGGGGTATCGCCTGTCCATCACACTTCAAACAGTTCAGGGTTCAAAAAGGAGCCGATCTTGACAGTTCTCAGACCGGTGTCTCCTTCCGTTAAACTCTCTCATCTCTTCATTAACATTTCCAAATGTTGCTCCATTGTCTTCCTTATCTCTCTTTCTCCTGAAGACAGGTGGCAGATCAACTGCTGATCCCACTGGTGCCAGCACAGGACAGTTAACATCTTAGTCTATGTGTACTTTTTGTAACCCTCTTTCGTCACACCCCTCACCTTTAAGGATTTTTACCGGGGTAAAAATTACAAACATGAATACATTATTAGATACACACAAATATACATCTTCATCAGCTATTTGGCTAATACAGAGAATTTTAAGTTGTCAACACTTGTCAGACAGTCAGCAATCACATTTTCTGTTCCTTTTATATGTGTTATTAATAATCCCCTAAACCAAGCTCCAACTTAGCAAACTTCATAGTGGCCGAAAACACTGATGAATCGCGATCAGTGTAACCTCTCATTGGGTTTCGTCCCAGACCACAATAACAAGGGTCGTCCCATCCCGACTTAGTTTTCTCTCGCAAGGGCTTAGTAGGAGGGGGAGGGGTAGTAACCGCAGAGTTATTGCAAAACTTCCTACAGTATCCCACCATCTCCAAGAGCCTTCTGAGGGCCCTCTTGTCTGTCGGGTTTGGGATGTCAGAGATAGCCCGCACCTTAGCTTGCATCGCTGCCAGCTGCCCCTGTGTTACCACAATTCCCAGATAGGTGACCTTTGTGTGGCCAAACTCATTTTTTTCAAGGTTCACTATCAAGCTGGCTTCAGACAGCCGTATTACATCGCCAATATACACTTATGTATTTGTTTGCCCTTTCGTCACTGAATTACTCATTCTATAGGATGTTGCTCACTCGGCTGACCTAACGTAACAAACACCACCCAACGTCCCAGTTCTTTGCATCGCCTCGGCACAATCAAACACACCTGTGCGAGCCGTTTAATTACTTCTCCTAAAGAGTCACTTTGTTCGGGGATTAAGGGAGATACCTTATCAGCAGAGCTGGCCAAAACAATAGCCTTCTCCCATCTGGTCGATACCATACTCATCTCTTCAAAATTTTTTTTTTCCTTATCAGGGGGACCCTAGCTTCATTGATTTCCGCGGTAACACTGACTAGGTTCGTTAGCATATCAAAAGCTTGTGACCATCTCAGTTTGCGTCTGCCATAATCAATAACATCCTTCCTCTTGTGCAGCCAGTAACCCTCTTTCATGATTCCGCCAACTGTTTCCTTCAGCACCTCAAAATGTTCACCGAGGCGTACCTTGTGGGCCAGGTTAAAAATCTCATCCCCAGAGATTTTTGGCACCATCCCCCATTCCTCATCTGCGGTACTTGGTCTCCCTTCCTTCCTTAGCATCTCCCCCTTCACACCATAGCCTACTGGCTCTCTTCCTAACTCTGTTTCACAGCGAGCTGTTTCATCGTCTCGCTCCTGTGCCTGTGTAAAGTCCTTCTTTTCTAATGATAAATCTACCTTAATTTCCCCACTTTCTCCTGTTTCATTGCATTCCTCCTTTTCACTTTCTACCCCCTCCTCGTACAAGGCTGGCAGAAATGTCTCAGCTAACTTTATATCAGCCTCTGCAACCTTCCTCGACATCCGCCGAGTTACTGCGCAAACGGGATAAACCTGCCAGTCCATGGGCGGGGCCTCAATGCTGGCAGGCTGACTTGTCAATCTCACGGCTGGGAACACAATTCCCCCCGCGAGGTCATTACCGAGTAAGACTTCCACGCCTTTCATCGGTAATTCGGACCTCACCCCGATCGTGACCAGTCCAGAGACCAAGTTGCTTTGTAGGTGTATCTGGTGCAAAGGTACTGCCTCTGTCCCTTTCGCAATACCTTTGACCTTGACCTCCCCAGTCTGGGTCTCTGAACTAAACTCTAATACACACTTCAATATCTATGACTGACACGCTCCAGTATCTCTCCAGATCCGCACTGGAACTGGGTTTAACCCCTCCTTCACCAACACCAATCCGGCTGAGATAAACCTCTCGCGCCCTTCCTGAACTTTTGCAGACCTTTCCTCTCCTAGTGGTTCGTTTACCAGCTCGATACAGCCAGTCGAAATCGCCATTTTCCCTTTCCCCGTCTCCTTCTTTGGGGCAAAGCACCTGGACGCAAAGTGTCCAACTTTCCCACAATTATAACAGACGACCCCAGGAGACTTCCTACCAGACTGCTCCCGGTCTACCTTATCCTTCTCACTAGTCCACGGCTTATTTTCTGACTTTTCTGGCAGAATCTCCCCACCGTCCTGACTACCCTTCTGGTAGCCTTTACTCGGGGCAAACTTCATTTTATGCGTCAACGTGTACTCATCGCTAACTTAGCAGTTGCGGCTAATGTGGCTGCCTCTTTCTCATCTAGGTAGGGTCTCATACCTTCAGGGACACAACCTTTAAACTGCTCAATCAGGATCAGCTGTAGCAGCCTGTCATAATCCCCATCTACCCCCTTCAAGGCACACCAATGCTCGCAACATGCCTGCATCTCACGGGCAAACTCTAAATACATGCGGTCCCACTGCTTCCTCGCATTCCGGAACCTCTGCCGGTATGCCTCCAGGACCAACTCATAAATCCTGAGGATGGCCTCTTTCATCACCTCATACCTCTGGGCATCTTCCGCGGACAAAGCTGAGTAAGCTTGTTGGGCTTTTCCTTTAAGTACACTCTGAAGCAAAACAGCTCACTTATCCCTCGGCCAGTCCTGACTTATAGCAACTTTTTCGAAGTGGAGAAAGTACCGATCAACATCGGTATTGTCAAATGTGGGAACCAGCCTAACCTCCTGGGTCACCCTGAACCCTCCACCTTGGTTCGGCACGGGCCCATGCTCTGCCATCATCTTTAACTTCTCCAGCTCAAATTCCCTTTCCCTCTGCCTCTCTTCTCACTCCAATTATTTATCCCTCTCTTCTCGCTCCAACTGTCTGTCTCTCTCTTCTCGTTCTAACTGTCTCTCTCTCTCCTGCCTTTCTAACTGTTTCTCTTTCTCCTGCCTTTCTAACTGACTCTCTTCATGTTCTAGCTGCCGTACCCGGAACTCGTGCTCGAGTCTCAGTTTTTCAATCTGCAACTGTACTGCGTCTCCATCAGGTTTTCCAATAGATATCACCTCCAGCTCTCCTTGGGGAAACACACCTTTAGTTACATAGTGCTCTACGATAGCTCTGTGTATCTCCTCTCTCCTCATTGTCGACTTCCCCTTAACAAGATTCAACCGTTTGGCCACAGCTGCCAATTCCGCTTTCCTGGCATCCTCTAATGCCTCCAAGGTTGGCGCCTTTAGAAATTCCTCGATCTCCATTTCTGCTGTTTGCCTTTTCTTTCTTTCGGGAATTTTAACCCAATCAATTTACTCCGTTCCAAATTTAGCGTTCAAAATCGCGGACGAGAACCCCACTTATGTTACGTACCCCGTAACTGGGTTGCCAAACCAGCAGAAATGGATCACTCAATTGGAGTCTGGATTACTGGAAGTAAGAAAGTTTTATTAAAGAAATAAGCAACACAGTACTCTAATAGTAAGGATATAAATGCAACAGGTTAGCAATGAATAAACACACGTACACAGATCTAGGATAATAGGATCAGTCAAGCTCTATCATCGTCTAGGGGTAAATGACCAGTTTCAAAGTGACAGAGTTCAGTTCGCATTTATCGCTGTCGCCGTGGGAGAGAGAGAGAGAGAGAGCGAATGAATATTCAAATCGGATTCCAATCAGACCTTCGATATTCCTCACAGTCAGCTTTCGGGCGAGCCCTTTGTAATGTCTTCTGAGGTCACTGACTGTGACCCCTTCATTTCAGATACATCATTCCTCTGCAGTGAACCTGGCACCCAGGCAAGGGCGGACACACACCAGGTTCCCGCCGATCGTACCTTTCCACCCTGTGCGTCTATGGCTTGGTCCCGCGACAGCCCTCCAAAACTCCCACCAACTTGTGGGAGGCGCACCGCTTCCAGGGTCTCGTTACCTCGTGGTGTCGTGTGTGCTGCCTTAGCGAACTTGTCCCTTTTTATCCCCCTGCTGGGGTATCGCCTGTCCATCACACTTCAAACAGTTCAGGGTTCAAAAAGGAGCCGATCTTGACAGTTCTCAGACCGGTGTCTCCTTCCGTTAAACTCTCTCGTCTCTTCATTAACATTTCCAAATGCTGCTCCATTGTCTTCCTTATCTCTCTTTCTCCTGAAGACAGGTGGCAGATCAACTGCTGATCCCACTGGTGCCAGCACAGGACAGTTAACATCTTAGTCTATGTGTACTTTTTGTAACCCTCTTTTGTCACACCTAAAAAGAAAAACTTTTGCTATCCTCCTTTATATTCCCAGCTAGCTTGCATTCATACCTCATTTTTTCTTCCTGTATTCTCTTTTTGGTTAAGTTCTGTTGCTCCTTAAAAATTTCCCAATCATCCATCTTCCCACTCACCTTAGCTCTGTTATACTTCTTTTTTAATGCTATGCTATCTCTGACTTGCTTTGTCAACCACTGTGGCCACTTTCCCCACTTTGAATCCTTCCTTCTCCGGGGGATGAACTGATTTTGCACCTTGTGCATTATTCCCAAGAATATCTGCTATTGCTGTTCCACTGTCTTTTCTGCTAGGATATCTGACTAGTCAACCTTGGCCAGCTCCTCCCTCATGGCTCCATAGTCTCCTTTGTTCAACTGCAATACTGACACTGCTGATCTGTACTCTGATTGAATGTCCTAGGTGGATGGAATTTCATTGATTCTGTTATAGTTATTATTTACAGATTTGTTGAATAGACAAGAAAATTAATCGGAGTTATATAGAGGGATATATATGTATATTGAACTCTTGTCTAATATCTTCAACTCTTCCTTCCTTTTTAAAAGTTCCTTCACCCTGCCATTCCTTATCTTCCTCACCAGGACAAATTTATCCCTAACATCTTGCAAACTGCAAGATAACCTTCAGAAATCCTGCAGGAGGACTCCTAAGTCTCTTTGCACCACAGTTTTTGAATTTTTAACCTGCTTAGAAAAAGGCCCACGTCATTACTGCTTATATACATGACTATACAGTTCCCTGCATGACATTCTATCTGCCACTTCTTTGTCCATTCTCACAATCTGTCTGTCCTTCTGCAGATTCCCTGCTTCCTCAACACTACCTTCACCCCACCTATCTTCGAATTGTCTGCAAACTGGAATGAGAAGCTATTAATTCTGTCCTGCGACATGAAAGGAGATGACCCAGCAGTCCCGAGCACCTGTCACACCTGAGCACATCCACCTCACCTGTCAAGCCGCTTGCATCGAGTTCAAACTCATTGTCTTTCCTCTCTTTTGTCTGTACTCCTGTCTATCCTGTTTACTGAATTAGCTCTCATTGGCGACAGTATTATCTTCTGCTCAGGGTCACACTGACTGCAACTCACATTTACACTATTCTGCACATCACTCACAAATCTAGAGGATACTGGTCCCCCTCCAGTTCAGGAGCAATCCATCTCTTCTGTACATGTCGCTCTACCACAGAAGACATTGCAATGATCCAAGAACTTCAATCTTGCCCCCCTACCTCAGACCCTCAGTGACATATTCACCTGAATCATCATTCTATTTTTATCCTCACCAATATGTGGCACAACGTGTAATCTAGAGATCACCGCTCTGAAAGTTGAGCTTTTTAAGTTCTCTCCTAATTCCCCCTATTCACTTTGTAGAAGTTCAACCCTCTTTTTACCATGTTTTTTTTTTGGTATTTGATAAGGTTGTCCCATGCAAGGCTCCTTTAGACTGTATGGAGGCATGGAATACAAGGAGACTTTGCTTTGTGGATCCAGAATTGGCTTGCCCACAGAAACAAAGGGTGGTTGTAAACGCTTCATATTCTCCATGGTGGTCGGTGACCCATGATTTTTCACAGGAATCGATTCTGGGGCCTTTCCTGTTTGCGATTTTTATAAATGACCTGGATGAATAAGTAGAATGGTGGGTTAGTAAGTTTACTGATGATACCAATGTTGGGGCTGCTGTGCATCGTCTGGAGGGCTGTCAGTGATTAAACCGGACATCTATAGGATGCAGAACTAGGCTGAGGAGTGGTAGACGGACTTTAGCCGAGAGAAATGTGGAGTGATTAATTTAGTATGTCCAATTTGAGGACAGAATACCATATAAATGGTAAGGCTCTAGGCAGTGTAGAAGATCTGAGAGATCTTGGAGTCCGTTTCGATAGGACACTCAAAGCTGCAACGCAGATTGACAATGTTTTCAAGAAGGCGTATGTTCTGTTGGCATCATCAACCGTGGGATTGAGTCCAAGAGTTGTGAGGTCATGTTACAGCTATATAAGACCTTGGTCCGACCTCACTTGCAGTACTGTGTTCAGTTCTGATCACCTCACTACAGGAAGGATGTGGATACCGTACAGAGAGTGCAGAGGAGATTTACAATGATGTTGCCTGGATTGGAGTATGCACCTTATGATAATAGGTTCAGTGAACTTGGCCTTTTTTCCTTGGAGTGACAGAGGGTGAGAGGTGACCTGATAGAGGTGTGTAAGATGATGAGGGGCATAGATCATGTGGATAGCCAGAGGCTTTTTTTCCATGACTGAAAAGGTTGACCAGAGGGGTATAGTTTTATGGCGCTTGGACATAGGTACCGAGGGGATGTCAGAGGTAAGTTTTTCACACAGAGGCTGCTGGGTGTGGGAAATGCACTGCCAACAGTGGTGGTGGAAGTGAATACAATAGGGTCTTTTAAAAGCCTCTTAGATAGGTACACGGAGGTCAGAAAAATAGAGGGCTATTCAATAGCAACATTTTTGGTGGTCTCTTGAGTAATTTAAATGGTTAGCACAATATTGTGGACCAAAGCACCTGTGCTGTGCTGTAAATTTCTATGTTCTGTATGTACCAGGAGCACTTGAGAATTTTCTGCAGCTGCTCCGACATGTTCCTGATTCTGGTTCTCTGGAGACAACATAACATCCTTGTATAGCCACTGACTCTTGAGTCTTCTCTTGAATACAGTTCTGCCTGGGTGTGTTGTGGATAGTGTGGAGGGCTGTCAAAGGTTACAATGGGACATTGATAAGATGCAAATCTGGGCTGAGAAGCAGCAGATGGAGTTCAACCCAGATAATTGTGAGGAGGTTCATTTTGGTACATCAAATATGATAACTGAATGGTAAGACTCTTGGCAGTGGAGGAACAGAGGGTTAGGGTTGCGAGGTGGTGTGGTCTGAGTCCATAGAACACTCAAAGCTGCTTCACAGGTTGACTCTGTGCTTAAGAAGGCATACTGTGCATTGGCCTTCATCAATCCTGGGATTGAGTTTAAGAGCTGACAGGTAATGTTGCAACTATATAGGACCCTGGTCAGACCCCTCGTGGAGTACTGTGCTCAGTTCTGGTCACCTCACTATAGGAAGGGTGTGGAAACTTCCTTACAAGGATGTTGTCTGAATTGGGGCGCATGCCATATGAGAATAAGTTGAGTGAATTCGGCCCTTTCTCCTTGGAGCGACGGAGGATGAGAGGTTACTTGATAGAGGTGTACAAGATAATGAGAGGCATTGATTGTATGCGTAGTCAGAGGCTTTTCCCCCGGGCTGAAATGGTTAACACGAGAGAGTTTTAAAGTGTTTGGAGTAGGTACAAAGGAGATGTCAGGGGTATGTTTTTTTACGCTGAGAGTGGTGAATGAGTGGAATGGGCTACTGGCAGCGGTGGTGGAGATGGAAACGATAGGGTCTTTTAATAGACTCTGGATGGTTACATGGAGGTTAGGAGAATACAGGGCTATGGTTAAAGCCTAGGTAGTTGAAAGGTAGGGACATGTTCGGCACAGCTTCGTGGGCTGAAGGGCCTGTATTGTGCTGTATGTTTTCTATGTTTCTACCTACATTATTTTACTGGATAACCTCAACCTTGTGACATTCTGCCTAATGAGCAATGCAGCTCCCCAACCTCATTCACCTCCCTCTGGACTGTTTGAATCATCTGAATCCTGGAATATTTAGCTAACACTCCTGCCTTTCTCTCAGCCAGATCTTTGTTGTGGCTAATTTACAGTGTCACAAGGTAATCTTGGGTACAAGTATGTCTGCCTTAACTGTACTATACCTTGCACTGAAATAAACACACTTCAGCCCCTTGGAGCCACTGTGCTCATCAACAATGCCCCATCTTGACTTCCTGATGGGCTTTCTCGATCTCGTCTCTACCTTCTGCTCAATGCTACTTACTGACCTGTAGCTCTGGTTCCCACCCATCCCCTTCCTCCACACACATGCCAAATGAGAAAACTCTGCAATGCTGCAACAAAACCCCCTGGCAGAATATTAGCTCCCCTCAGTACAGGTGTAACCCATCCTCCTTACACCAGTCCCACCTATCCTGGAAAATAACGCAGTGATCTGTGTACCTGATGCCATCCCTCTCGCACCAGATTGTTAGCCATACATTTCACCTTACACCTTACAATCTCTTAGCTCACAAGCATGTGGCCCCTGAATTAATCCTGAGAACACCACCCCAGAGTCCTACTTCTTAACTTTCTACCCAACTACCCAGATTGTATTTGCAGGACCTTCTCTCTGTTGTAAGTTCTAATAAGGAACATGAGCTCTGGCTGCTCCCCCTGCCCTGGCATGATGTAGGTAACACTCATTTCAACAGATACTCTCGACTGTGTCCCCCACTCCAACCCACACCCCACTAAAGTATTTGCTGCATGTGATTCCAATCCTGTATATTCATGTATTTATCTGATTGCCTCTTTGTAATGAAAATTATTTTAACAGTCATTCAGTGTTCTTTTTTATTTCAGCTCAGGGTATTTACATATGCATTTGAAAACAAAGGAATTGCTGCACATATGTTAAAGCAAAACACTTCATGAGAACTCATACGATTTCAATACCAAAAGGCAAACAAATGTCTACAGTAGCAGCAGCACAGTAATCAAAATAAAACTGACCATCCACTAAACAAGCCAATTTCTGCAATGTCGGAGGGGGTCACAGGTCTGAAATGTCACGCAACCTGTTCTCTCTCTCTCTCTCTGTCTCTCTCTCTCTCTTTCTCGTATCTCTCTATCTATCTCCATCTCTCTCTTTGTTTTTCAGTCTGTCTCTCGCGCTCACTTTTTCTCACTTTCTTGCTCTTCCTGTCTTGCTTTCTCTCTCTGGCTCTCCCTCTGTCCCTCGCACTCTCTCTCATTCAGTCACTGTCAATCTCTTTCTTTCTTGCTGTCTTTCTCTTTCCCTCTCAACATTCTGTTCCCTGTTTCAGCTCCAGCTGTGGTCTACCCTGAGACAACTCTCTTTCCACCTTGCAGCAAAGAACATGCTCATTTTTATACCCTTCAGAACCGCTGACACTGGTATATTTACATCTTGGTGGGACCAGCTGTACTCACCCGAACTTTGATGACCTTCAGCCCAGACAAACATGTATTTCACCACCTCAACTATTATGTTGTACTTGACTCGCTGAAAATATTGCTGTAGACTAGTTGTCTTGTATTTCCTCAAAACAATCACAATCCAAAATAACACTATTTAGTCTTACAGACCTCCATTTTATTTCAGCATAAGCCAAGGAGGAATCACCGTTAACTCTTTCCTTACAGCTTCATTGTGGCAGAGAGATCCAAACACTCAACATTCTCTGTGTGTAAAATAAAACTGACTCTGGCACCCATCCCCCTATAATTTCCTCCAGCTACCTGAAAGGTACGTCCTCTCGTGTTAGCCATTGCCAGCCTTGTGAAAAGACGCAGGGTGTCCATGCTATCGATCTTTTTTTCTCTCTCGTGTATACCTCTGTCAAATCTCCTCTTATCCCCCTATGCTGTAAAGAGAAAAGCCCAAACTTACTCAAATTTTCCACATGTGCTCTGTATAATGAGGTGACCAGACCTGAAAACAACACTCCAAGTATGGTCAAATCAGTTTTACAGAGTTGTGACATTACCCCACAGCTCCTGAACTCAGACCCCATGACAATGAAAACCAACACATCAGAAGCCTTCTTCCCATAATCCTGGCATTTGTACTCTGTAATCCAGTTTGAATCTTCATTGTCTATCACCTAATACTTTTCCAGATGGAACCCCATCTGCCACTTCTCAGCCCTGTTTAGCAACGTGTTGATGCCCCATTGTAACCTTAACACCATAATACATAGGTGCAGAATCAGGCCATTTTGCCCATCGTGTCTGCTTTGCCATTCCATCATGGCTGAACACGCAGCCCACTCAATGTCATGCACCTGCCTTCTTGCCATATCCTTTGATGTCCTGACCGATCATTAAACTATTAACTTCCACCTTAAATATACCAAGGACTTGGCCTCCACTGCAGTCTGTCACAGAGAATTCCACAGACTCTGTACTCTCTGGTTAAAAAATTCCTCCTGACAACTGTTCTAAAAGGTCACCTTCCCTCCCCCATTTGAGAAGCTGTGTCCTCTAGTTCTGGATAGCCCCTCCATAGGAAACATCCTCCCCATATCCATCCTATCTATTCCTTTCAACATTCGGTAAGTTTCAATTAGATCAACCGTATTCTTCTCAATTCTGGTGAGAACAGACCCAAAGCTGCCAAATGTTCCTCATATGTGAAAACCTTCATTCCCAGAATCATCCTCGAGAACCTATCTACGGGTCGTGAACCTGTCTACGGGTAAAGTGCCGGAGGATTGGAGAGTGGCTCATGTTGTTCCGTTGTTTAAAAAAGGATCGAAAAGTAATCCAGGAAATTATAGGCCGGTGAGTTTAACGTCAGTAGTAGGTAAGTTATTGGAGGGAGTACTAACAGACAGAATCTACAAGCATTTGGATAGACAGGGGCTTATTAGGGAGAGTCAACATGGCTTTGTGCGTGGTAGATCATGTTTGACCAATCTGTTGGAGTTTTTCGAGGAGGTTACCAGGAAAGTGGATGAAGGGAAGGCAGTGGATATTGTCTACATGTACTTCAGTAAGGCCTTTGACAAGGTCCTGCATGGGAGGTTAGTTAGGAAAATTCAGTTGCTGGGTATACATGGAGAGGTGGTAAATTGGATTAGACATTGGCTCGATAGAAGAAACCAGAGAGTGGTGGTAGAGAATTGCTTCGCTGAGTGGAGGCCTGTGACTAGTGATGTGCCACAGGGATCAGTGCTGGGTCCATTGCTATTTGTCATCTATATCAATGATCTGGATGATAATGTGGTAAATTGGATCAGCAAGTTTGCTGATGATACAAAGATTGGAGGTGTAGTAGACAGTGAGGAAGGTTTTCAGAGCCTGCAGAGGGACTTGGACCATCTGGAAAAATGGGCTGAAAAATGGCAGATGGAGTTTAATACTGACAAGTGTGAGGTATTGCACGTTGGAAGGACAAACCAACGTAGAACATTCAGGGTTAATGGTAAGGCACTGAGGAGTGCAGTGGAACAGAGGGATCTGGGAATACAGATACAAAATTCCCTAAAAGTGTCGTCACAGGTAGATAGGGTCGTAAAGAGAGCTTTTGGTACATTGGCCTTTATTAATCAAAGTATTGAGTATAAGAGCTGGAATGTTATGATGAGGTTGTATAAGGCATTGGTGAGGCCGAATCTGGAGTATTGTGTTCAGTTTTGGTCACCAAGTTACAGGAAGGATATAAATAAAGTTGAAAAAGTGCAGAGAAGGTTTACAAGGATGTTGCCGTGACTTGAGAAATTCAGTTACAGAGAAAGGTTGAATATGTTAGGACTTTATTCCCTGTAGCATAGAAGAATGAGGGGAGATTTGATAGAGGTATATAAAATTATGATGGGTATAGATAGAGTGAATGCAAGCAGGCTTTTTCCACTGAGGCAAGGGGAGAAAAAAAAACAGAGGACATGGGTTAAGGGTGAGGGGGGAAAAGTTTAAAGGGAACATTAGGGGGGGGCTTCTTCACACAGAGAGTGGCGGGAGTATGGAATGAGCTGCCAGAAGAGGTGGTAAATGCGGGTTCTTTTTTTAACATTTAAGAATAAATTGGACAGATACATGGATGGGAGGTGTATGGAGGGATATGGTCCGTGTGCAGGTCAGTGGGACTAGGCAGAAAATGGTTTGGCCCAGCCAAGAAGGGCCAAAAGGCCTGTTTCTGTGCTGTAGTTTCTATGGTTCTATGGTATAACCTCCTCTGGACTGTCTCCAATGACAGCACATCCTGCCTCTCGGTTTTTTTGCACTACCTTACTTCTCATTTTTCTATTTTCTATTTTTTGATTTATAATTTAAATTTTTAATAATTACTAATTTTAACTATTTTAATATTTGTAATATTTAATATTTCTAATCCAGGGAGTGTGAAGCACAGAATCAAATATCGTTGTGATGATTGTACGTTTTAGTACCAATTGTTTGGCAACAATAAAGTATAAAGTATGAAGTATAAGTATAACTATCCTTTCTGAGATATCGGGCCCAAAACTGTTGAAAATGCTCCAGTGCGTCCGAACTACTGTCATAAAAAGGTAGGTAATTATCTCTTTGCTTTTATATTCTATTTCTTGAAATAAATGCCAACATTGCATTTACTTTCTTTTCCACAGATTCAGCCCATAAAATAACCTCCTTGATGTCTTTCATGAGGACTTCTATGTCCCTTTGCATCTCTGATGTTTGAACTTCTCCCCATTTAGATACTAGGCTGCACTATTGTTTCTTTTACCAGACTGCATTATCATACTTTTCCCAACACTATATTCCATCTGCCACTTTCTTGCCTGTTCTTCAAACTTCTCTGAGTCCTTCTGCTAACACATTGCTTCCTCAGCAATATTTACCCCTCAACCTATCTTCATATCATCCTGAAAATTTGCTACAAACCACTCAATTTAATTATCTAAATCTTTGATAAACAATGTCAAAATTAGCAGTCCCAATACAGACCCCTGAGGAACACCACCAGTCAATGGCAGTCAACCATAAAAGGTCCCTTTAATTGTCACACACTGTCTCCTGCCTGTCAGCCATTCCGCTATCCATGCCAGCATCTTTCCTGTAACACTCTAGGATTTTATCTTGTTAAGCAGCCTGATGTGTGGCACCTTATCAAAGAACTTCTGAAAATCCAAGTAAGTGACATCCACTGTCTCTCATTTGTGCACGCTGCTTATTACTTCCTCAACGAGTTCTAACAGATTTGTCAAGGAAAATTTCCCTTCACAGAATCCATGCTGACTTTGACTTATTTTATTATTAGTCTTCAAGTAGCTCGAAACATCATCCTTAATAAGGCTCCAACACTTTCCCAGCCAATGAGGTTAGGCTAATTGGCCTCTTATATCCTTTCTTTAGCCTTTCTCCCTTCTTAAAGAATTGAGTGACATTTGCAATCTTCCAATCCTCTGGGACCATGTCAGAGTTAAGGGATTCTTGAACAATCATGACCAATGCATCTGTTATCTCTTCAACAACCTATCCCAGGAATTTGAGACGTTGTCCTTCTGGTCCTGGTGACTTATCTAGATCAGATCTCTGAGTGTGTCTTGCACTTTTTCCTTTTTATTTGCAATGGCACTTACTCCTGCTCCCTGACACTCACAGACTTCTGGAACATAGCTAATATCTCTACAGTGAAGGCAGATGCAAAGTACTCATTACGTTCATCTGCTATTTTTGTCCCCCATTACTATGTCAGCAGCATCATTTGCCAGTGGTTCGATATCAACCCTCACGTCCCTTTTATTCTTCACATAACCAAAAAAATACTTTTGGTATACTGCTTTATACAGGTATGCCTGTCATTTTGAGAACATCTTTCTCTGTGCATTTTGAGAACATCTTTTGGTGTCCTGCTTTATACAGGTATTCCTGTCATTTTGAGAACATCTTTCTCTGTGCAGCATATCTATGCTGTACCTTGTGAAATAATCCCAGAAACTTAGCCATCTCTTCACTGCTCTAATCGCTGCCAATATCTTTCTCCAGCGTCCTCTGGGCAAGGTCCTCTCTCTGCCTCTGTAAATCCCTTTATTCCATATTTGTGAGTTATGCTTCACCCTCTCAAATTGCCACACAAATTCGATCACATTATGATCACAGCCTCCTAACGGTTCAGTTACATTAAGCTCCCTTACGAAATCGGTGCTGTTAGGTAACATCCCATCTAATGATAGATTTTCAACGAGATTTTCAACCACAAACTACTCTAAAAAAGCCATCTTGTAGGCATTCGACAAATTCCCTTTCTTGTGATTCAGCACCAACCTGATTTTCCCAGTCCTCTTCCATATTAAGGTTCCCCATGACAATTGTGTCATTACCCTTATTATTAGAATCAGAATCAGGTTTATTATCACCCGCATGTGACATGAAATTTGTTAACTTAGCAGCAGCAGTTCAATGCAATACATAACATAGAGGAAGAAAAAAAATACTGAATAATTCAGTAAATCAATTACAGTATACCAATATTGAATAGATTAAAATCATGCAAAAAACAGAAATAATATATATTAAAAAAGTGAGGTGGTGTCCAAGTGTTCAATCTCCATTTAGGAATCAGATTGCAGACGGGAGGAAGCTATTCCTGAATCGCTGAATGTGTGCCTTTAGGCTTCTGTACCTCCAACCTGATGGTAACAGTGAGAAAATGGCACGCACTGCATGCTGAGTTCCTTAATAATGGACGCTGCCTTTCTGAGACGCCGATCCTTGGAATATCCTGGGTAGTTTATGGCTCATACCCAAGATTGATCCGACTAAATTTACAACCCTCTGTGACTGGTTGGGAAGTCGATGGAAAAGATCTTGAGAGGCAAGATTTATGAACATTTGGAGAGGCATAATATGATTAGGAATAGTCAGCATGGCTTTGTCAAAAGCAGGTTGTGCCTTACGAGACTGATTGAATTTGTTGAGGATGTGATGAAACATATCGATGAGGGGAGAGCAGTAGCTGTAGTGCATATGGATTTCAGCAAGGTATTGGACAAGTTACCCCATGCAAGGCTTATTGAGAAGGTAAGTAGGATCCAAGGGGACATTGCTTGTGGAAAGCATAGACAAGTTGCAGAGGATATTTACAAGGATGTTTCTTGGATTTGGGATTACTCCTTATGAAAGCAGGTGAATCAACTTGGCCTTTTCTCCTTGGAGCGATGGAGGATGAGAGGTGACCTGCTAGAGGTGAATAAGATGTTGAGAGGCATTGATTGTGCAGATAGTCAGAGGCTTTTTCCCAGGGCCAAAGTGGCTGACCTGAGAGGGAACAGTTTTAATGTGCTTGGAAGTAGGTACAGAAGAGACGTCGGGGTAAGTGTTTTTGCACAGAGAGTGGTGAGAGCGTTGAAAGGGCTGCCTGCAATGGTGGTGGAGGCAGTTACAATGGGGTATTTTAAGAGACTCCTGGATAGGTACATGGAGCTTAGATAATTTCTATAGTAAGGACATGTGAGGCACAGCTTTGTAGGCCGAAGGGTCTGTATTGTGCTGTAGGCTTTTTAACTTCTTTCTATCAGGTGCAGTAGTGCACCCATTCCCCCCGCCCCCACCACTTGCAAGACGGTGATGTAGCCTGTCAGAATGCTCTCCACAGTACATCTATGGAAGTGTTTGAGTGTATTTGTTGACATACCAAATCTCCTCAAATTTCTAGTAAAGTATAGCTGCTGTCTTGACTGCTTTATAACTGCATCGATATGTTGGGACGAGGTTAGATCCTCAGAGATCTTGACATCCATGAACTTGAAACTGCTCACGCTCTTAACTTCTGATACCTCTGTGAGGATTGGTATGTTGTCCTTCATCTCTTTCTGAAATAGCGTCCACAATCAGCTCTTTTGTCCTACTGACATTGAGTGCCGTGTTGTGCAGTGAAACTACTTCACTAGTTGGCATTCCTTATACCTGTATGCCCTCTCGTTACCACCTGAGATTCTACCAGACATGGTTGTACCATCAACAAATTTATAGATGGTATTTGAGCTATGCCTAGCCACACAGTCGTGGGTATAGAGAAGAGTAGAGCAGTGGGTTAAGAACACACCCATGAGGTGCACCAGTGTTGATTGTTGGATATGAGGAGATGTTATCACCAATCCGCACAGATTGTGGTCTTCCGGTTAGGGAAACAAGGATCCAATTGCAGAGAGAGGTACAGGGGCCAATGTTCTGCAACTTCTCAATCAGGATTCTGGGAATGATGGTATTAACTGCTGAGCAATAGTCGATGAACAGCATCCTGACATCGGTGTTTGTGTTCTCCAGGTGGTCTAAAGCCGTGTGAGGAACCATTGAGATTGTATCTGCTGTTGAACTATTGTGGTGATAGTCAAATTGCAATGGGTCCAGGTCATTGCTGAGGCAGAACTTCAGTCTAGTCATGACCAATTTCTCGAAGTATTTCATCACTGTATATGTTCGTGCTACCAGGCGATAGTCATTAAGGCAGATCACATTATTCTTCTTAGGCTCTGGCATAATTGTTACCTTTTAGACACAACTGGGAACTTCTGCTCATAGCAATGAGAGGTTGAAAATGTCCTTAAATCCTCCCACCAAGTATTTGGCACAGGTTTTCAGAAGCCTTCCAGGCTCTCCATCGGGACCCTCCACCTTGAGCAGGTTTACCCTCTTTAAAAACAGCTTAACATCGGACTCAGAGACAGAGATCACTGGGTCATCAGGTGCAGCAGGCAACTTCACAGCTGTAGTTATATTCATCTGGTGGTGAAGCTATTAGGTTTCACTTTGTATGAAGTCATGTCTGGCAAACACTGCCAGAGTTGCCATACATCCAATGTCACCTCCAAACTCATTCAAAATTGTTTCTTCGCCCTTGAAATACCCCGCCGCAAACCACACCTGGTTTTCTGATATAGGCCTCGATCTCCATAGTCATAGTCATATTCATACTTCTTTTGAAAACCAGTTTCACCCGGGATCAATAAAGTATGACTATGACTATAGAGATCGCGGCCTGTACCAGAAAACCGGGTATGGTTTGCGGCGGGGTATTTCAAGGGCGAAGAAACAGTTTTGAATGAGTTTGGAGGTGACATTGGATGTATGGCAACTCTGGCAGTGTTTGCCAGACACTACTTCATACAAAGTGAAACCTAATAGCTTCACCACCAGATGAACTCGCCCGCTTTGAAAAGGAGAATATAACTACTCCAGAGTTGTATGCCATAGATCTAGCCTTCAGCAGACAACGTACCTCCTGGTTCATCCACGGCTTTTGGTTTGGGAATGTAAGTACACGACTTTACAGTATCAACCCCACATCTTGGCTACTATAAGGAGACCTATTTTGGATGACCAGTTTTTACCCTTGCAATTTCTTAAATCCACCCACAAAGATTCAACATTCTCTGACCCTATGTCGCCTCTATCTAAAGATGTAATTCCATCTTTTACTAGAGGAGCCACATCACCGCCTGAGCCACCCTTCCTATATTTTGATACAAAGTATATCATTTGATGTTACACTCTCAACTATGGCCTTCTTTCAGCCATGACTCAGTGATGCCCACAACACCAAACTGACCAGTCTCTAATTGTGCCATGAGTTCATTCACAATATACCAAGTGCTACGCACATTTAAATACATCACCTTCAGTCCTGAATTATTTGTCCTTTTAAATGTTGTACCTGTGGTACAATTTAACTCTTCGCTCTGTTTGGATTTGAACCCAATCATTGGCTTGTTCTTCCATACATTCATGTTATACCCATCATCTACTTGTAAACCTGTTGGGTTACACTCAGCTCTGTCATAATGGTTCCCAGTATATGGAACAAATCATGGAACAGCACAGCACAGGAACAGACTGTTTGCCCCATAATATCATGCCAAACCATCTGAAAAGTAACTCAGTAAACCCCCCAAAACTAATCCTTCCCACCGACACAAAGTCCATCGCATCCCATCCTCCTCATATTCATATACCTATCTCAATGTCCCATAAAAACACCTAATATATTTAACTCTGCCACCATAATTGGCTTCCGGCACTCTCTGAGTTAAAAAAAAAGCATATCCCTCACATCTCATTATCTCTCATCTTCAATCTATTAGACACTGCTACCCTACAATAAAGACACTCCGTGTCTACTCGATCCTTCTCTCCCATAATGCTATAAATCTCTGATCTCCCCTCAGCCCCTGCTACTCCAAAGAAAACTACCAAGTTCGTCAGACCACTTATGTTAGCACATGCCCTGTAAACCAGACAGCATCCTAGTAAACTTCTTCTGCTCCTTCTCCAATGCTCAATTCTCAAAATGGGTGAACTAGAACTATATTCAATAGTTCAGATGTGGCCTCAGTGGAGTCCTTTTACAGCTGAAACATCACTTCTTGATTTGAACTCAGTAACTCAGCTAATAAAAGCAAGCATTTGATAAGCATTCTTAACCACAGATTGACCTGTGTAGTCACTTTCCAGGAGCTGTGAACTTGGACGTCAAACCTCTCTGTTCAGCAACACTGCTAAGGTTCTTCTCCTTAACATTTAACTACTTGCTTTTAGTCTACCAAGTTGCAACCCCTCACATTTACCCGTGTTCAGCTTGATCTGCCATTTCTCTGTTCTTATCTGCGAATAATCTATATTACGCTGTATTCTTTGCCAGTCTTCTTCATTATACACAACTGCACCACTATTGGTATAATTCACAAACTAACTAAAGCACCCATCTACATTTTCATTTCCGTCATTTTCATTTCATGGTAAAAATCTTTTTAATTAATTATTATTGAAAATCAATGACAAATACATTAAATTAATCAAGTGAACATGTCAATATGTACAATAAAAATTAAATTATCAAATAGCTGATTAACAAAGCGAAACAATATATCAAAAATAATAAGAAAAAACAAAACGTTAAAACTTTTTTTGAGAACAAGAAAGCGAAAAAGAACCCCTACTAACTAAAACAAAAAAAAACCCTACTAAAAAAACAAACAAACATTGGGAGCACAACCCTGGAGCTATACACCATACAAGGTTCCATAAAAGAAAAACATCAATCCGCCAACCAAATCCATTTAAACAAGAATCTGAAGGGGGCCATCTTAATTAACTCAAATCAAATCATAGCAGCGTGCAAATGAACCCCATCTTTTCTCAAAGATAAATCGAGGATCAAAAGTTCGACTTCTGATTTTCTCCAAACTAAGCATAACATCACCTGAGAGAACAATTGTATCAAAGTGGGAGCAGAGGCATCTTTCCATTTCAATAAAATAGCCCTTCTGGCCAATAATCTGACAAATGCCGGTCTGATAAAGAAATACCATGAATATATTAGACCATAAGATAAAGGAGCAGAAGTCGGCCATTCGGCCCATCGAGTCTGCTTCACCATTTTATCATGAGCTGATCCATTCTCCCATTTAGTCCCACTCCCGCGCCTTCTCACCATAACCTTTGATGCCATGGCTACTCAGATATCTATCAATCTCTGTCTTAAATACACCCAATGACTTGGCCCGTGGCAACAAATTCCATAGATTCACCACCCCCTGACTGAAAAAAAATTCTTCGCATTTCTGTTCTGAATGGGCGCCCTTCAATCCTTAAGTTATGCCCTCTCGTACCAGACTCCCCCATCATGGGAAACAACTTTGCCACATCCACTCTGTCCATGCCTTTCAACATTCGAAATGTTACTATGAGGTTTCCCCTCATTCTTCTAAACTCCAAGGAATACAGTCCAAGAGCAGACAAACGCTGTTCATATGTCCCTGCCACGTGCTAGCGAGGGCAAGAATAGTCGGATCAGGCAGTTGAATGCGTGGTTGAGAGATTGGTGTAGGGGACAGGGCTTCAGATTCTTGGTTAATTGGGATCTCTTCTGGGGGAAGTATGACCTGTTCAAAAAGGACAGGTTACACCTGAACCCGAAGGGGACCAATATCCTGACGGGAAAGTTAAATAGAGCTGTTAGGGAGGGTTTAAACTAATTTGACAGGGGATGGAAACCGGAATGATAGAGCGGAGGAAGGGGAAAACAGAAATAAATCTAAGATAGTGAGCAGTAAAGATGTGAGGAAAGACGGGCAGGTGATGGGGCAAATTTGTAGCCATTGGGATGAGTTGCAGTGCAATAAAGTTGCAGTGAAATCAAAGCGAAAAGTATCAAATACTGGTCTTAAGGTGTTGTACTTAAATGCACACAGCATAAGGAATAAGGTGGTTGATCTTGTTGTACAGTTACAGATTGGTAGGTATGATATTGTGGCCATCACTGAGACCTGGCTAAAGTATGCATGTCTCTGGGAGCTGAACGTCCAAGGATACATGGTGTATCAGAAGGATAGGAAGGTAGGCAGAAGGGAAGGCATGGCTTTATTGGTAAGAAATGATATTAAATCATTAGAAAGAGGTGATATAGAATCGGAAGGTGCAGAATCTTTATGGGTTGAGCTAAGAAATAACAGGGGTAAAGGGACCCTGATGGCAGTTATCTATAGGCCTCCAAACAACTGCAGGGATGTGGACTACAAATTACAACTGAAAATAGAAAAGGCTTGTCAGAAGGGCAGTGTTATGATAATTGTGGGGGATTTTAACATGCGAGTAGATTGGGAAAATTAGGTCAGCACTGGATCTCAAGAGAGAGAATTTGTAGAATGTCTGCGAGATGGCTTTTTAGAACAGCTTGTTGTTGAGCCCACTAGGGGATCGGCTGTACTGGATTGGGTATTGTGTAATGAACCGGAGGGGATTAGAGAGATTGAGGTCAAGGAATCCTTAGGAGACACTGATCATAACATGATTGAGTTGACTGTGAAATTAGAAAAAGAGAAGCCGAAATCTGATGTGTTGGTATTTCAGTGGAGTAAAGGAAATTACAGTGGCATGAGAGAGGAACTGGCCAAAGTTGACTGGAAATGGACACTGGCGGGAAAGACAGCAGAGCAGCAGTGGCTGGAGTTTATGCGAGAAATGAGGAATGTGCAAGACAGGTATATTCCAAAAAAGAAGAAATTTTTGAGTAGAAAAAGGATGCAACCGTGGTTGACAAGAGAAGTCAAAGCTAAAGTTAAAGCAAAGGAGAGTGCATACAAGGAAGCAAAAATTAGTGGGAAGACAGAGGATCAGGAAGTTTTTAAACCTTACAAAAGGAAACCAAGAAGGTCATTAAGAGAGAAAAGATTAACTATGAAAGGAAGCTAGCAAATAATATCAAAAAGGATACTAAAAGCTTTTTCAAGTATATAGAGAGTAAAAGACAGGTGAGAGTAGATATAGGACTGATAGAAAATGATGCTGGAGAAATTGTAATGGGAGATAAGGAGATGGCAGAGGAACTGAACGAGTATTTTGCATCAGTCTTCACTGAGGAAGACATCAGCAGTATACAGGACACTCACTGAAAAACCATTGAGGATACAGTTGAAGATGTTTGAGAGCAAGGGACAGATGTGAGGAATTCCTTCAGAGAAGTCCTGTGCCTGGAGTGATTGATGGTAAGAAACAGCATTGTTTTCCATTGTGCGTGAGATGAGCGCCACCACTGGAGTGTCTTTCCTGTGCTTCCCGGTGAATGTACTTTTGCCTGTGGGAGGCTGGTCAGAGAGAGATGTCATCACTGACTGTGAAATGATAATGAAAAGACATGGAATGAAAGTGAATTGTTAGGAGATGACTACGATACCTCTGCCAGGCTGGATTCAGGAAGTTAACAGATCGACAGGTGAGTGAACAGGGGATGCAAATTTGTTTCACAAACACAATACTCCAGGTATGCCTAAACTAACCTATTGCATAATTGCTCAGTATCTCCCCATCGATCAGTTCTTAAATTCTATTCCCAGCTCCCTGCCGTCTGTGAACTTGGAGTGTCTAAATGTAGTTAACTTGGCCAGGTGACATGTGGATTGTGAGCAGCTGTTTCAAAACTCCGATCTGGCCCAAGAGTAAATGTCTGCCACATAGCAGAGAAGAAACTCCCTTGGTCTGTTTCCAGTCAGTCAAAAGATTGTTAATCCATGTCAGCAAATTTCACCACGAAATTATGTCCTTTAATTTTAGAATGGAAAGGAATATATGAAATTACTTACTCTGCACATACAATATATCTATTGTCATGTACCCTGTGAAGGGTTAAAGAACCAGCAGAAATGGAAAACACTTTGGAATCCAGTATTGCAAATAACTAATGGTATATATTAGTTACTAAGTAATTCAGTAATATAAGTGTAGATAAATCAAACAGGTTAGCAGTGATTATATATATATAAGTAAATGTGGAAATATATGAAAAGCAAGCTTCATCAAGTCTAGGGGTAAATAGATAGTCTTACAATGAGAGTAAAGTTCAGTTCAGTTCGTGGTATTGAGTTGAGTAGTGATGGAGCGAGAGAGAGGGAGAAGTCTGAGTCTTCAGGTGAGCTGACGCCGTAAGTCTTCCTGTTGTCCTCGGAAATCCTTTAGAAGTCACCGACTACGACCACAACAGACTCAGATCATTCTTCTGTGGTGGAATTGTCAACCCAGCAAGGGTGGTACACGAATAACTCCCCACCAGTCACACCCTTTTTGCACTGCTAGAGCCACTGATCGATCCGCCTGATCAATCCTCCAAACCCCAACTTTTCTGTGGGCACAACAAAGCTCATTCTGTGTCCAAAACCATGTGTCTGTAGGTCTAACAGCTGACTTTCTATTTATCTCACCACGCTGAATACCAACTGTCCATAGAGCAGCTCCTCCCTTCTCTCTCTGTAAGAACATGGATGCTGTTAGTGTCCTTGTAGAAAGTATAAACAAACTGTGAGCAGTCCTTGCCTCTCTCTCTCTTTCTTTCTCTCTCTTTCTAACAAAGTGTCTTTGTTCCACAACTCACACACACACACACACACACTCTCTCTCTCTTTCTCTATCTCTTCACACCCCCCCCCCCACACACACAGTTCGCAGGGATACTTCAGCACCCCAACACATCCCCTTCCTTTTAGAAAAAAAATGATGCGGGCAAAACTTTACTTTAACTGAAAATTATAAAGTTTGAAACATGTATAATCATCAGATAACAGAGCAAAAACGTGTACAATTTCTAACTTAACATCTAGATAAACTATCAGCTATAATGTTGTCAGTACCTTTCACATGTTTGATTGTCAGGTCATATTCTTGCAATATCAGAGTCCAATTTAATAACCTTCTATCCCTATCCTTCATCTTAGTTAGAAACACCAACGGATTGTGATCCGTGTAAACCACAAGTGGTCTCTGGGCAGGACAAACATAGTCTTCAAGATGCCAGAATAAGTGCTAGCAATTCCTTTTCAGCAGTGGAATAATTTTCCTAATGCACATTAAATTTCTGTGAGGAATAAGCTACTGGGTGTTCAATGTCATCCACACCTTTCTGTAACAATACTGCCCCAGCAGCTTCGTCACTAGTGTCTGTTGCTATAGAGAATGGTTTTGAAAAATCAGGTGCTTTGAGCAGAGGATGATAACACAGGATGGCTTTCAGATGTTCAAATTCCTCTTGGCAAGGATCATTCCATACAAATCTTTCACTCTTCCCAAATAATTTCGTTAGGGGCAGAATGATGTCAGCAACGTTCTTGCAAAACTTACCATAATACCCAACCATTCCTAAAAAACATTCTCAAAGCTTTCTTGCCAGTTGGAACGGTAACCTCAGCAATAGCTTGAAACTTGGCCTGTACAGGAGCCAGTTGGCCTTGGCCTACTGCATAACCCAGATATGTAACTGTGGCATGACCAAACTCACTTTTAGCGAGGTTCACAGTAAGATTAGCCTTGTACAACCTTTCGAACAGTTTTTCTACCATTGCAATATGCTCTTCCCACGTGTCATTCCCTACAACTAGATCATCAATATAAGCCCCTGTGTTTTCCAGAGAACATTGTCAACGTTTTAGATCACATGCTAAATCTGCACAAACTGACATAGTATAGGCTGTAAATGCTGGGAAATATTTCCATGATGTCAACAAAATCCACTCCTCGGGGCCTCTACGATAAGACAATCCGATCCAATGTTGGGGAAATTACAGTCAGACACTACTCTGTTGTTTTCACTACTTTCCAGAACCTGCCTACATTTCTGTTCCTCTTTCTGCTGCTGGCATCTCAAAAATCTTTGGAAATTGAAGCACACATCAGTTACGGTTCTCCTTCACCAACTCTCTGTTATATCCTGAGAGATGTCCAGTGGGATTGGGGGATAGATACTGTCCATGAATTGAAGTCCATTATCACGGTTGTACAGCTCTCTGTCCTTGAAATGCTGTGGTTGTCCGAGTGTTTAACGGTTGTTAAACAGATGTTGTTGCGATCTTTGTTCTTAAAGTACGGTGCCGGCAGTTTAAACATCATATTTAACTGCATGTGGTCTGGGTCTCCCAATGTACTAAATTCCCCCAAAGGACTTACCCAACAAAATGATTTAAGATCCAACAGCACTTCCTGTTTAGTATCAACACGCTGGAGAATATCACCATATAGCCTTTCTCATCACACTTTCCTCCTTGTCCTTTTCCTTAGTGATCACCAATATTCATTTTCTACCTCGCATGCTAACTCTGTCTCGGGGCATAAACTCCCACCTTTGCCCTCGGGTAGTCCTGTCCTCTCCCCACTATACTGTTGTTTTCTGTGTATGCATACGATGCCTTGGGATTCTCATTGATCCTCCTGAATGAGGACATTTCCTGGTAAATCTTCACTCTCCTGATTCACTGTGTGACTTGTTTCTTGCTTCCTGTATGTTCCTCCAAGATCCTGTCTAATTTCATCTTCCTCGTCCTTACATATGACTCCTCTTACGTTTTTAAACAAATACAATATTTCTCATCACCCTAAGTTCCTGACCATCCCTGTCCTTCTCTACCCTCCTCATAGGAACAGGGAACTACTAAATTCTGACCGGCAGGGCTGTATGTGACTCTCACAGTATCAGACATCAGCTGACATCAGCTCCATCCAGTAACAACCAGTAACATCAGCTCCCAGAAAACTCTCTATGACACCTGCCCAATTCTTCCACAAATTTATAATCATCGACTTGCAGGTGAAAAAAAAAAATCTTATCAATAATCATCTGAAACCCTCCAGAATTAAGATCCATATATCTTTCCCAATTAAACTCCAATCGTCTTGCTAGGTTAATTTCCCAATACCATACCAAGTATGTCTCCCTCCCTGGTGGACCGTCTACATACTGTTACTGGAAACATCCGTGAACACACCACACAAATAATGCCCCATAGGCTCAATGCTACTTACTGACCGGTAGGTCTGGATCCCAAAACTCCCTCCACATGCCTCATGATAAAAATCGTCAGAGTGGCTTCAGCAAGCTTCCCTGTAAGAATATTACTTCCCCTTCACTGTAACCAATCCCTGTTACACCAGTCCCACTTATCCAGGAAGAGAGCCCAATGATCTGTGTTGCTGATGCCCTCCCTCTTGCACCGAATTGTTAGCCACACATTTAAGTGTATCAACTTACCATATCTTACCTTGCAAGCATGTGACACCAGAAATAATCCTGAAATCACCAGCCGAGAGTTACTATTTCCTAACTTTCTGTCCTACTCCTTAAATTCTTTTTGCAGGACCTTTTCTCTCTGTTGTTAGTTCTAAGAAGGAACATGACCTCTGGCTGTTCACCCCGCCCTTTCAAAATGGCCCTTACGTTCTCAGAGACATCCTTGGCCATGGCATGATTGGGGTAGCGCATCATCCTGCAATCTCACTCATGTACACACATACTCCTGTCTGTGCCCCAGCTATAGTGTTCACTGCATGTGATTCATATCTTTCCATCCGCGTGTACTTTTGTGCTTTCTGTTTGCAATGAACATTGTTTGAAAATTCATTCATTGTATTCTTCTCTGGTTCAGCTCAGGCAATTAACTTATGCATTTGCAAACAAAGGAGACTGCACTCGTGTTGAAACCACACAAGTTGTTAGAACTCGTACGATTTTGATAGAGAACAAAAAGAAAACTGATGTCTACAGTACAACTATACATAATTGAAATAATACTTATCCACTAAACAAGCCGATCTCTGTGGAAGAGTGGAACCACAGCAGATCCGGCAATGTCACACAGCCGGTTCCCTTGCTTCTTTCCTTCCTTCCTCCCTTCCTCCCTCTCCCTCTCCCTCACGATGTCTCTGTCGCTTTACTATCTCGCTCCCTCTCTCATTCTATTCTCTCTGTCTCTCCCACACGCCCACTCCCTCGCGCTCACTCTCGCGACATCTTCCTCGTGTCCTCTCCCTCGCGCGCTCTCCCTCACGTGCTCTCCTTTGCGCCCTCTGCCTCTCGCCAACTCCCTCGTGCGCTCTCCCCCTCGCGATATCTCCTTCTGTCGCTCTCCCTCGAGCTCAATATCGCCCGCACGCTCTCCCCCAGGCTCTCTCCATCACGCTCACTCTAACGTCATCTCCATGGCACCCTCTCCGTCGCGCCCTCTCCCTCACGTGCTCTCCCGCGCGCCCTTTCCTCGCGATGTCTCACTCGCTCTCTCCTTCGCGCCCTCAGCCTCGCGCTCACTTTCTCTGTCTCTCCATCTCTCACAGAGAGACAAGTGAACGGATCGGTTCTCTGTCTTCAATTGTAAAACAGGAGCATTCTCCTACAGGAAGATAGTTCAAGTTGGCAGTGAGAGGGAGACTGTACAGGTAGAGATGGAGGAGAAAAGGAAGGTGAAGGAAAGGACGGGTTTTGACGGGAGCAGGAGTGGTTGATAGAGACGAAAATAAACTGCAAGATCAGGCAGTTTTGTCAGAACCGGGAAGCAGGAAAAACAGGTTCTCCTCAAGCTCCAATTTAACAGGGCGAGAGGTGAGGCGCAAAAGGGATTTCTCTGGGATGGTGAGGTCAGTGATGCCGTCGGGCTCAGCTGTAAACAGTTGTTTTGTAACTCTAAAGCAACACACACAAAATGGAAAAGATTAAACAGTTGACAGGATTCTGATGAACTGTCTCGGCAGGAAAAGTCGACAATTTACTCTTTTCCATAAATGCTGCCTGGCCTGCTGAGTTCCTTCAGCATCTTGTGTGAGGAAAATAGTAAACAGTCGACGTTTCGGGTCGACACCTTTCATCAGGATGTGATTTTGTGTGAGTTGTTTTGTATTTCGAGCACCTGCAGATTTTCTGGTGTTTGTTTTGTTACTCTGTTCATCACATTGTTTCCATTTACCCACAAGTGGGGGGATAGAATAGGGAGCATGAAGGCAGCTGAATTGTAAAACTTTACAGCATTTATTTCTAACGTTTCATGAGTTTCAAAATCCGATTCAGAGGGTATTTCACCGCATTCTTCAGTTCCTCTCGGAATTTGCTCTGAGTCAGGGCGTAAATACACGTGTTGGTGCAGGAACTGAGAACCTGCAGCATTGTCGATGTGTGTTCTGTGATGTAACGGGGATCCGTGACAGAATAAACAAAACTCATTGAAATCCGTTGATAGATAGAAAATACCACCTGTGTTCCCCACAACAATATGAAACTACCGGTGATGCTGAAGAGCAAAACGATGGATTTGCGTCGGTTCTCCATCTCCCGGTCCTTGTCATTCTCTCCACTCTTTTGTCCCCGGAGCCTCCTGCGGGCTCGACTGGCTGCTAGAATCCGCCTGACAGTCAGAATATTGAACAGCAACATCAGAAAGAATGGGACACAAGGGACTAAAATGCGGTGAAACACCTCAAATGCTGACCATGAGGGAGAGTTTTTGTAGCTCGGTGTAGTAACACAATCCCAGGGAACACCGTTAATTGTTTCTCCAGACTCATTTACAAAGCTCCAGGGGACAGTCTCGAAACAGGCCAGCACACTCACTGTCCCGATAACCACAGCCGCCGTTCTCTCGGTGCAATATTTTGTTTTCAGCTTCTCACAGCAAATAGCCACAAATCGATCGACGGTGAAAGCGACAGTCAGCCAGACTGAGGCCGCAGTGCTCGCGAAAATCAACCATTCACCGAGTCTGCACACAGGAGTGATTCGCAGGAATGATCGGGGAAAATAAATCGCAGCAGTCCACTTTATCAGCGGATCGGAGATAACGACCAGGAGATCGGCCGCTGCCATTCCCACCAGGTAGCGAGTGACACATTTGGAGAGACCACACTTTCCCCGGGACAGGATCACAATCGCCACCAAGTTCGCTGGAAGAGAGACAGGGAACAGCAAGTTGAGAAAATACTGAGCAGAAGCCGATGCTGCAGCTTGAGGGGATCCTGTAATATTTCCACTTTATTGTTACATTTAGCGGCGGGAGGGTCGAGAGAGGGCGCAGAGCTGGCGGGACAGAGAATGAGTTTACACAGTAAAATAAATTCAATATCATCTGAATAGGGATTCCTTACTGATGATCGAATCTGAAGTGGCACCGGAAACTAAAACTGGGCAACTACCTCCTCAGAGTCAATACTGGAATCTCGTCTGGATGAAATGAATAAATCCGGACGCTGATGGCGGGATTCTTCCACCAGACAATCATTAACTTCCATGGCGATCC